>NC_056741.1:338983046-339046126 GCF_019279795.1 Protopterus annectens | reverse complement strand
GGAGGGATACATTACTAACTCACAGACTTCCCTTGCTTTGGAACAGGCTCCCAACCTACATTAAGCTGAGTCCCTCACGGACAGTCTTCTAGAGGAGCCTTGATGAGTGCATGTGAAACTGAACTGTGACAACATGGATCACTTCATCAGCTCCACTACACAGAGGCATAGGGAACTAACCCCAGGTGTGGTGATAGCTGCACACAATGGCCATACTAATATATGCCTTTAGGCAGATAGCCTATTACCTACCTATGTACCTATATATATAGGGGGGAACACATTATAATAAGCCAAAGATGGATAGGCAGAGATGTGTGTAAGAGGGTGACCATGACAGGGAGCCATCCAGGACTGTCCCACCCAGCACACTTCCCAATGGCACAAAAGACATGAGGTGCACATCTCACCCACTGTACATAAACTGGGTGTGCTCAACTGTGTGAAGGTTCCCAATGTCTTTATTGTTGAGTTCCATTATGATTGGCTCCATTGGACCAGACAACATCCCAGGCTGCGTTCTACATGAACTACAGAATGAACTGGCAACCCACGTAAGTATCATGTTCAATCATAGCCTCACCTCAGGCTTTGTGCCTGCTAAATGGTGCACAGTGACGGTTATCCCACTCCACAAGGAGAATCACCACAGACCCGCGAACTACCGCCCCATTAGCCTGACAAGCCTGGTCCTGCAAGGCCATGGAACGTATCATCATGGAACTTATAAACAAAGACATTTGCAATCTCCAAACTCTGAACCCCACCCATTTTGGGTTTGTAAAAGGCAGATCATGTCTCCTAAACCTGATAGACTTCTTTGAAGCAGTCACCAAAGCCGTAGACAAGGGTAAGGTGGTTCACACAGCCTATCTATATCTTGCCAAGGCTTTCAACACCATCTCCTACTCTGGAATTATAGATAAACTCACTAAACTAGGTACAAATCCCTATGTCACAAGATGGTATTCAAAATGAAACGCTGTACAACAATGGCCAATGAAGTAAAGTTCTCTTGGAGAATAGGTAGTGTGGTTAAATGATATAAAACTTAAAAGTGCAACATATATAGCAAAAAACTTGCATACATTTCCAGTACTTAAATGAAATGCACTTACAAGATATTCACGCTGTGAATGCAGTTATACCATAGCGAAATGATGGCTCCAAAGTAAGAAAAATTTAAAGAGGTTACTTTGTACAAAGGATGGGTTTAGCAAACATAAAATTGTTGGACATAAAGGCACATTCAAGTGTGGCCACTGCACAGCATGCCCGCTGATTGACTGTAATAACGAATTTGAACATCCAAGGACAAAGAAGAAATACACCTTTAATGTCAAAGCCACTTGTATAACCCCCAATGTGGTGTACATGGCTACCTGTAAACTATGCCCTGCATTCTATGTAGGAAAAACTAATCAAACATTTAAAAATCGCATTTTAAGACATCAAAGAGACATTACCAATAAAGATCCACATAATGCTTTAGCAACGCATGCTGAAAGAAATGTTGGTCATTCTTTCACTTATAAGGTGATAGAGAATGTATATCAGACCTCCTAACCGTCCCAAATTACTCGGTTTTTACTGAGTTTTGAGGTCAAAATGAAGGGGTGCCAAAATTTCCGAGTGGCACCCCTTCATTTCCGATTTTTTTGCTTTCTTTTTTTTATGTTTTGAATTTTCTCGCTGTTGAAGCTGACGTCATCACATGCGTGATGATGTCAGCTCCATCAACACTACCAGCCAGTCGGAATTGAGCTCAAGGAGCTCGCGTCATTATTTCTGGCTGGCTGTGAGCAGGCTCAGCAGGCGGGAAATGAGAATTAAACAGTAGCAGCACTAATGCTGCCGAGAATGGGCTGGCTTTACATTACTTTTTTAAACTGCTGCAATGCTGCGAATGAGCTGGCGACTGGAGTTATTTTATTTTTGCAAATTTCTTCCAACGTAAACGGACTTTGGGCTGCAGGCTGAGAGAACGGGATGAAGCAAGGCAAGGCATTAGGTAAGGAAACAAAGTGTGTGTATGTGTGTGTGTGTGTGTGTGTGTGTGTGTGTGTGTGTGTGTGTGTGTGTGTGTGTGTGTGCGTGTGTGTGTGTGTGTGTGTGTGTGTGTGTGTGCGTGTGTGTGGCTGGGTATTCACTTATTGTTAGGTAGCAATTTAGGGTGTGTGTCCATTGTATGTTAAGTATCTGTATTTAAAGCAGCTCTGTCCATGTGTGTAAAAACAAGCAGGTAGCTCCGTTTTAAGTATGTGTAAGCAGCTCCAGTTTATATTAGAAAATAGAAATATTTGTAGCAGCTCCATTTTGCAGAAATGTGTGTGTGTGTGTGTGTGTGTGTGTGTGTGTGTGTGTGTGTGTGTGTGTGTGTGTGTGTGTGTGTGTGTGTGTGTGTGTGTGTGTGTGTGTGTGTGTGTGTGTGTGTGTGTGTGTGTGTGTGTGTGTGTGTGTGTGTGTAAGCATCTCCGGTTTATGTTAGAAATCTTTGTAGCAGCTCTGTTTTAATGTGTGTGTGTGAGAAATGCAGGTCTGTTTTACATTTATCTTTGTAGCAGCTTAAGCAAAGGTGTGTGAGAAATCTCTGCAGGTCCGTTTTACATTTTATATAAATTGTTGGTGTATGCGTGGTTTAGATTAGAAATCTTGCAGCTCCGTTTAAATGTGTGTTGGACAAATCTCTGCAAGTCAGATTTATCTGCGTAAGCAGCTCCGGTTTATATTAGAAAATATAAATATTTGTAGCAGCTCCATTTTGCAGAAATGTGTGTGTAAGCATCTCTGGTTTATGTTAGAAATCTTTGTAACAGCTCTATTTTAATGTGTGGTTTACATTAGAAATCTTTGTAGCAGCTCCATTTACATTTTACAGAAATCTTTGTACTAACTAAGCAAGCAGTGCAGGTTCATTTTACTGTGTGTGTGAGAAATCCCTGCAATAGCAGCTCTGTTTACATTTTACAGAAATCAGTGCAGGTCCATTTTACATTTTAGCAAGCTGTGCAGTTACTCTGACTGTAGCGCATAGGGACCAGGGCTCAAGACTTGCTAGTGAAATGCATGGTTACTATGACTGCAGCTCATAGGGACCAGGGCTCAAGACCTGCTAGTGAAATGCATGGTTACTATGACTGTAGCTCATAGGGACCAGGGCTCAAGACTTGCTTTTGAAATGCATAGTGGTAACAACATTTTATTCTAAAAACTTTACAAAATTATACAAGCAATGTTTAAAATGTGTCCCTGGTTTTTTACTTTTTGCCCCCCCCAAAAAAAGAAATTGAAAATAAGAGTGAGAAGCTGTGTAAGATGCCTATGGCTTATACTACTGTCATTCTATGTATAGTGTGGATGTGGAAGTAGACTTTTATGATAGAATTGTTCTGAATTGGGCAACTTTGCCATTATTTGTTCATGCATTTTGTTTCACTGCCTACAGTACAGCCTACTGGAAAAATGTTAAAATAATTTAAAATGCTCTATAAAAAGTGTGTTTTATTGTACAAGGAATATAATTGAATAAAGTCAGGAAGATGAATCAAAGAAAAGAGCACATGTATGTTTCTTGTTTTGTGTGCAAGAGGCCAATGATTTGAAAACAGCCCAAAGGTGATTTTTATCCATGACTGACCAAATGCATTTTCTTTGGATGTGGTGTGGGTTTCAATGAATGTGAGTTTCAAGGGCAGGGAAGTTTTAATGCCAAGTCTATTTTCATTGTGAGACAGTATTGCTTTGTTTACCAGATGTTTATTAGTGTTTGGGCATTGTTGTGCTGTAAAATGTAAAAATAATATCCAAATAATCATTGTAGAAGTAAAGCAGTATGCACACATTAGTGTTTATGGTAAATGGGGCAAAATAGCCAGGTGACGGGACATTGGAATGGCCGCAGGGGGACTCTGGGGCCATATCCTGGTCATCTGTTCTTTAGTTTACGTTTGAAAGTTGGTATCCCACAATTCCATTGGAGTGGGTGGGGTTATGTAATTATGTATGCAAATTAGATGTTAATCAGCGTATAGATTTGTACCTATTTTTCATGGACCTTGTCCAGATTTTTGATGTTTCCAGGTTGAGACGTATGATGTATATAGTGGAATAAGGAAAGGCGACATTGAAAATATTACTGAATGCAGGGAGAGTAAGTGGATTGTGAACCTCTGTGCTGATATTGAGCCAGGCTTGAATAACATCATTCCACTGAAACCTATACTAAAAGCTAGAAGACCAACTATCAGCTAACATGGAAGTGTGCCTGGCTTAATAATTCATGACTGATCACACCCCTCAAAAGCAAAAGGTATAGGAAATGGAACACCCCCAGCTGAGAGGAAAGAAGATTGGTGCATTTAAACAGCTGATTGACAGTGTGATGATTGAATGATTGTCTCAACAGTAAAGGAAGCAAGCACTATAAAAAGGAACTTCCAGTCCCAATCTCTACGATCTGAAGAAGATACCGAAAGCGCTTATCATTTGGAATACATAGGGACTGTTTTATTCTACATCAAGATTTTAACTTGACATGAAGATTTTAACTTTTCCTACAATAAAAGGATTTTAACTGCCATTAAAGCTAGAAGCTTTTATTTGATCTGTTAGACTGGTTAAGCTGTTATCACAGTTCATCACAGTCACATAGCAGCTACTACATCTTCAGTGTGGATATTTTGTATATCAGACCAAAACGATTGGATACTTTGAAGCCATCATAAGACTAGATACTTTGGAGCCATCATTTCGCTATTGTATAACTGCATTCACAGCGTGCATATCTTGTAAGTGCATTTAATTTAAGTACTGGAAATGTATGCACGTTTCCTACTATATATGTTGCACCTTTAATTTTTATATCATTTAACCACGCTACCTATTCTCCAAGAGAACTTTACTTCATTAGCCATTGTTGTACAGCGTTTCATTTTGAATACTGTTTTTACTTGTTACTGATAGCTGTACTTTAGCATTAGGAGGTACCCTTTCTTTATTATATGTCACAAGATGGGTTGCCAACTGGCTCACTGACAGAACCCACACTGTGAAAGTTGCAGACTCCAAATCCGACTTCAGACCAGTGACAAGTGGAGTACCACAGGATTCAGTCCTGGGTCCCCTCCTGTTTGGTATCTACTTCTCTGAAGTACAGGCTAACACAGAAGGTCTTTGGCTAATGAAGTTCGCAGATGACTGCAAACTAGGAACCATAATCAAAACTCCTAACGATGTGGACATCATACAAAAGGGCCTCACTGAGACAGATGCCTGGTGTCAAAGCCATGCCCTCAAGCTCAATGCCAAAAAGTGCATTGTCATCCAATTTAGTAAAAACTCTGTACCCATGAACTACAATATAGGGGGTAGTATACTTAACACCAAAATTGTGATGAGACCTTGCGACACAGGTGGACAGTCGTCTCTCCTTTGATAATCACATTGCCACAGTAGTCAGGAAATCCTTCTACGTGGCACACCTCATCACAAAAGGCTTCTCATCCAGAAAAAAAGAGGTCATTGTTCTCCTCTACTCATCACTCATTAGACCCCATTATAGTGTACAATGCCCCTTTTGGTATGTACCTCACAAGATATCTACAACAACTGGAAAGGCTGCTGAAATACCTTACAAAGAGGATTACTGGCCTCAAACAAATGCCCTACACAGACCATCTCAAAAAAAGTCCAGCTTTACTCCGTCGCATATCGCCTGCTCGGAGGCGATCTCTGCCTAACATACAAAGCTATGTCAAACCCAGATTTGTTGGACATGCTCCACTTAAAGAAATCCCAATCCCTCTGAGATACACACTCTAGGGACCTAAACCTTGTTACCACAATAAACAAAACATGTCAGAGGGATAGATTCCTGTCCCAGAGACTTCCCATACTCTGGAATAAACTACCTATCTATATCAAAGCTCCTCATTAGCACTCTTCAAGAAAAATCTTGATGATTGGATGGGAAATAGGAAATTCACCCTGGGGATCACCTCTGTGGCTCTGCTCGACAGTGGCACAGGAAAATTATTTTCTTGGGTGGCAAAATCCAGGGTACCCTTTTGGCTGGGTTTGTATAGGCCCCAGTGCCGCTAGCCTAGTACCTACCTATGAACCTATGAACCTCTGAAACCTTGAGCCTTGCCTAAAAAAGGTAATATGGGGACAGCAAGAGCCTTGGCCAGTATTCAGAAGCATAGGGGTGACAGGTGCAAACCATCTCTAGTGAAGCAACAAGGCTTGTCTATCATGTCATCACAGGTAGACAGAGACTGGATCCCCTTTGAATGACACCAGAAGCGTAGCCATTTGTTGAAGTTTATCATCTTTCTGTTATATTGTCTCTTGGGTTTCCTCTGGGTGCTCCAGTTTCCTCCCACATTCCAAAGACATGCTGTAGGTGGAGTGGACACTATAAATTGGCCCTAGGTGTGAGTGTGTGCTTGTGTGTGCCTTCTGTGAAAGGTTGGGCGTTGGGCTAGCAACTCAACACTGTAATAACTCCACTGCCAATCATGAGCAGACAGGTGATCAGCTGTGGCGACCCCTAACCAGGAGAAGCCGAAAGAAGAAGAAGATCATCTTTCTGTTATATTGCAGTATCATGTAGGTGAAGGTAAGATGCTACTCAAGGTCAGTGTCATACCAGCCTGGGCTACATGATCATAGAGCTACTATATATCTTCTCTTGTCATGTTGTCCTGGGAGGTATGTGTCAGATCATTGACACTGACATGTACAAAGACCACGTCATATATGTACCTGTTCTGGAGTGATGTAAGTGCTTGTGTTATGTGGCGGATCATAGCACCTGACAGACAATTGACAGTAACCTTCCTCTTGTCCAGCCTAGTGAGTGGAACATCTGTGTGCCTGACTATGGAGTCTCCTATTACTAGTGTGTTCAGTATGTTGTTTTGCCTTAGGGCCTGTTGTGAGGCACACTGCTTTGGTGTATTATTTGTTTTCTGGCATGTGCTTGGAGGTGCATGTTGCTTGCTTGTCTGCTTAGGAGGACACTTTCTCTTTTTCAGATTAATATCTGTATTCTCTGTGTATGGTAATGTGTATTTATGTGTGTGTTTTGCTGGTGCTTATATTGTAGGTCTATGTGAGACTGTTAGTGTTGTGCTTGTATGACCCTACTCCTCTTGACTGTATTGTCCAGTATTGGGTTGACAGAGCTTAGCCACCAGTTTGACTGTGTGTGTACCAGCATGTGGTGCATCAACCCATATATGATATGGTTATGGCCTATTCATACAATACAGTCAAGATACACCTAGTATGATAAGCCTGCTGAGGTTAGCAAATGTGAAAAACCCCTTTGGGCAAACTGTCAGTGAGTAATGTCTGTATTGCATCCTGTAACTCCATATTGCTTGCTGAAGTGTAAAAAAGTACTTAGTTTGGATTAAGAACCCCGCACTTGCCAACAGTGTATGTGTGTGTCTGTCTCTCCCTGGGGAGAGAGCAACCTTTTTGGAGACTACTCACACCCCTTAAAAGTGATATACTCATCTTTGTCAAGTCTGATGATGTCACCATCCTACAAATATACCTGTGGGAAGTTGAAAGCCCAATAATGTGTATAGTGCGTCGTGTAAATGCATATTGCTGTAGTATCATAATGTAGTTAGGTAGGGGTTTGAGTCCTGCACTTGCCAACTGTGTGTGTCTCCGTGGGGTGAGAGCAAGCTTTTTGGAGACTACTCACACCCCTTAAAAGTGACATACTCATCTTTGTCAAGTCTGATGATGTCATCATCCTACAAATATACCTGTGGGAAGATGAGCTCCGAGTAATGTGTATAGCGCATTGTGTAAATGCGTACTGGTATAGTATCATAACGTAGTTAGATAGGGGTTTGAATTCTGCACTTGCCAATTGTGTGTCCCCCTGGAAAGGGAGCAACCTTTTTGGAGACTACTCACACCCCTTAAAAGTGACATACTCATCTTTGTCAAGTCTGATGATTTCACCATCCTACAAATATACCTGTGGAAAGTTGAAAACCCAGTAATGTGTATAGCGCGTTGCGCAAATGCATATTGCTGTAGTATCATAATGTAATTAGGTAGTTGTTTGAATCCTGCACTTGCCAACTGTGTGTGTGTCTTTCCCTGGGGAGGGAACAACCTTTTTGGAGACTACTCACACCCCTTAAAAGTGACATACTCATCTTTGTCAAGGCTGATGATGTCACCATCCTACAAATACACCCGTGGAAAGGTGCAATCTCAGTAATGTGTATAGCATGTCGTGTAAATGCATACTGCTGTAGTATCATAATGAAGTTAAGTAGGGGTTAACGGTGTGTTTGTTTGTGTGTCTGTCTGTCTCTTCCTGGTGAGGGAGCAACCTCTCTGTAGACTACTCACACTCCTTAAAAGTGATATACTCATCTTTGTCAATTCAGATGATGTCACCATCCTACAAATACACCTGTGGGAAAATATGATCCCAGTAATGTGTATAGTGCGTCGTGTAAATACATACTGCTGTGGTGTCATAATGTAGTTAGGTAGGAGTTTGAATCCTGCACTTGCTAACTGCGTGTTCGTTCCCAGTGTGGGACACTGTTGGTCAATGTGGAGTGGGTTTTGATTTTTCTAGTGTATGACATATCACAATGACAACTGTATGTGCATAACACATGTAAGGTAGCTGTGGGGCAAAGCCATATACATACATCTGACCTTGATTTTTTTCATAGGTGGGTACTCTGCTTTCTCCATGAAAGCATCTGTTAGCTTTGCCAGAGCATGCTGGCACTTTCCAGACCTTAGGTCACTTCTGTATGCTTGTGACAAGGTTAGCCACTGCAGTGATCCCTAGGCTACATCTTCTGTTTCACATCCACTCATCACAGTTTCTATTGAAGAGTGTGAGTGAGGGTTTATGCTTGAGGTATATTTGAATCCTGTTCCAAAGCAAGCTAAGTCTGGCAAAGATGACGAATCATTATAGGTGTGCAACAACCTCTGTGGATCTGCATGCAAACCCTTTATTGCTTATGTGCTCCACAGAGGGATTTCCAAAACCCTTTGGTAATGTGATTATCAAATGAGAGATGACTAAACACATGGCTCTATGTATACATTAGTACCTATTCCACATTTTGCGGGCTACTACCTATGTGGTACTCTGGGGATACTTTGTTTTCTAAAAGTGGATAACTATGTTTTCTTTGGCTTTTAGCTTTACAGCATGATTTTGACACCAGGTATCTGTCTCTATGATATGAATGTGGGATGGGTATGAATTGCTGGTGAGATATAGCTTGGCTGTGTGGACCTCCCCTCCCTCACCTATAGCCTTGTTAACTGGCTTGAAGTCTACTAGGTGTAGGAGCCATGATCTGGCCTTTAGAGAACCTAAGTGGGTATGGTGCAGTGTTTGCAGGTTCATAATGTCTCTGTTAATGAGTTCCATAATGCTCTTCTCCATAGCCTTCCAGATAACATTTGTCTGGCTTATAGGGTGAGAGTTTCCAGGATCTACCCTTAATCAATTTATGTTAACATTTGCACTGGGTGTGATGAGGGTGGACTGAATTAGGAAAAAGTATGTTAGAGGGTCAGCCCTGGTTTGAAGGTTAGTAGACCAAGCCAGATAGGCAGGATTACATTGGTTTGTACATGTGCTGAGGAGGGATGCAGAGTATATTGTGAATAGAGATGCTAAGGATGAAGCTGCCAGGTAACATGAAAAGAGGAATGCCTAAGATGATGTTTATGGATGTGGTGAGAGAGGACATGCACAGGTGGATGGTGTGACAGCGCAAGATGCAGAGGGCAGGAAGAAATGGAAACAGATGATCTACTGTGGTGACCCCTAATGGGAGTATCCAAAAGGAGAAGGAGAAGAAGAAGTTGTAGCTCAACCCTTGTGGACTGTGAACACCATTACCGTGTGTCATTCCACAAGTATGTAACCTGTTTAGAGGCTGCATGTGAACAGAGTGTTTAGGTGAGTGGTGACTTCATATGTCAGCTTGTGTATGACACAGCCAGGGACACTGTCCAGTACCATTGCCACTGTGGTTTGGACTTTGGTAAAGAGATGTTTTAACTAGAGTGTCTGTGAATCATCAGGTTTTACATTCTTCAGGTCTGGAAATGTGGCCCTTGTGTAATGACAGGGTGGTGAAATCCACATTCAAACTGTCTGACAAGATATTGGTAATGTCATTCAGATAAGTGTACTTTGTGACCATTTACATTAACTCTGACCCGATCTGAGATTTTCCCTCTAGATTATAAACAACACTAAAGAAAACTTTAGTCTTGTCTTTGGAATCCTTGCCAATTTGTATTTTGAAGCTTGCCTTGTATGATTAATGATGGCTTGTATTTTCCCAATGATACTGACCAGAGAGGTTATCCCTTCTTGGTATGTAACTCCTTTTTGGTACAACTTCACACCTTCTATTATATATTTAGTTTATGGCAGGGGTCCATGAGACTAATGCACTTTTACTGTATAAGTGAGTATTTCTTGTGTTTGTGATAGCACGGTCCATGTAACTCTGTAGGTGAACAGTGTGCATTACTAAAGGATTATGCAGCTGGGACAGTGTTAACCTTAGTAATGCAAACCAATGACAGATAGCAACAACAGCATTACCCACAGCACAGTGTCAACCCATGTCATGCACACACATGCATACTCAAGTTCCAAACTGTGTGTAGTACAATGAATACTGGACACCAATAGAAACTATGGAGTGTTAACATTGGCCAATACAGGGCATGTCACCCTGCCCATGTGTCCAATATGCATGTACATGCAGACAGTGCACCTCCACCATGTTCACAAATGGACACCTGCAAACCTGTGTTGCACACACCCCACACTTACTGTCCACTGTATAATGCATGCTGACACAACTACACACATCAGCCAAGTGGCACATGGGCAAGCAAAACACAACTGGAATAAACACTGGTGAAAACAATACAACATTGCTAATTGCAGCTTTAATGCATCATGCCTGCTCAGCTACACCTTCAAGGATATCATTACACTTTACTGCTGACAACATGCTATACATCCAACCATTGTTATACTTTAAGTCACCCTGTGCATCAGCACTATGTTAGCCTGTCTCTGCATCAATGTTACAGATGACAGGAGGTGGCACAGGTTTCATCATATGCACAGGGTGTGTTGTTGGTTTGCCAGAGGCCTACACTGAGCCATACAATCGACATGTTTGTGTAAGTGTGTCCGTAACCATGTGGCTGACATATGCAGGGATTTGTGAGACAGCTACAGACTGTACCTGGCAGGCTTTACAGATCACCATCTCAGGCCATGGATACGGAACCTGTGCCTGGCAGGGGTGCTACAGACAGTATCAGGTACTAATCCAGATTGGGTACTATCCTCAGAGGTTGACAAATGTCCACTGAATCCAGGTCCCTGCTGGGACTGGTCAGAGCCATGTGCATGTGGTCTACTAGGACTGTCTATGGACAGCCACCCCAACATTGCTGGGGCTAGTACTGGCATTACGGGAGCGGCTGTGACTTGCTGGATGTCAACGGCGACCTCCAGCTGGTGATGTTGCTGGCATACATCCATGTCAACATCTCAACCATCCCGCACTGTCCTGACACATGGACATGACATTGTGGAGGACATCCAATGTCTCACTCGAATGTCTATCAATGACCTCAGTATAGTTACATATGGCACCTGCTAGGTCATGGATACTGTCATTTACAGAGGTGAAATTAGCCCTCTGTGGCCTTAGCCACTATCTGGTGTACCGCTTCATTTGTGTCTGTGCCTCCATGACAGCCTGGAACATGTGCATGTGGTAGAAAGAGGTGTGGCACATCTGCCAGGGGCATGTTGACCAGCAGTGCTCTGACGAGAACCCCTGAGCATCTGCCTATGTGGTACCATTCCAGACATCTGGCTATGGCTGCTGTGTCCTGATACATGTGCCATAGATACCACACTGTCTGGCCAGTGCCAGCTGTACACTGTTCCTCGGCTAAGGGCAATGGTGATGATGGATGCACAGGTAGTATGACTGTGCACATGGATGGGATGGAGACTTATGTACTGTCAATTGGCGGCCCAGCAACAGACCCTGACAAACCTACCTGAGCCTCAACACACCTATCCTCATGATTACTGTCTGTGTCAGTGACATCAGATTCCCTGCTGTACTGAACCAGCCCCACCTCACCACCTGTGAGAGGAAAACAGGAAACACACTTTAAGACCTGAACATGACTTCAGACCACATGCACACATGCACACATGTAGACATGCAACACATGCACACACACAAAACTACACTCCTCCCAAAAGCAGACACACACAACACCAGCAATCACAGAACATACACAATAGCAGGTAATGGTGGAGTACAGTATCACAAGTAAAACAGTCATATCACACCTGTCAGCATGCAGGACATGTGTTGCTCAACAGCATGCAGTGCAAATGTAGTCAATCCTTGTTACTAACAGTATACATGGCTTTGATGCATGTGTTTTGTTATTAGGTGATGGCCCTCCCCCGGAACACAATGCATACATGGACACAACATTGCTGTGCAGGTATTCATAACCCTGTGATGTACTGTGCACCATAACTCACAGGTGTACATACCATTGCTGGATGTGTATCTGTGTGTCAGATAGGTATCCAATCCTGATTACAGCCTCTGTGTCTTTAGCAAATAATTGTGGACACTTGTTAATTGTGGACATGTTTTTAGCACATGCATGATGAGTATTCATGCAACATCATCAGTGGTGCATGGATAATTGATGGAATACCATTCGGCCACATACCCAATGTATGGTACTTATGGTGAGTGTAGATCATATTGTGGACATGCCAGTCTCATCCATGACATGACATGCTAAAACACAACTGAATATTTAAACACTACACATACCCAATATGTGTCATATGACCTAGCCACTCAATAGCATCACAAGACATATGTGTCAGTTGTGCAAATGGTGATTGATATGCATACTGTTTAGAAGTACATATGTGTGCACACACGCATCATTATGGTGTGTAGCAATGACAGCTATGTGTAGTACTGTGGTTACAATAACTGGATGGGGTATAGTACCATAGGCCACCATCATGAAGCATCAGGTGGTCACTCAATGCTACAAATGTTTCACAAACCAGCACAAATCATGCTGTGCCGGAAGTGTACTACCTTGGCTAAAGTCACCATTTCACAACCAGTTGTTACTTGAGTTTGTAAGGAGGCCAATAAGGAGCATTCCCTGACATGAACGTGTAGTGTGTTGCAGAGTGTTTAAATGTCCCATGATAGGCCTCTACCCCTCAGGTATATTATGTGTAATGTGTGGGTGAGATTTTGGATACTGGAGTGTGTCTTTACAGAGGGTTTGGGAATCCTTTATGTGTAGCATGTTAAAATGGTCTGTGTATGACATAGATGAGTATGTTATGTGGATGTTGAGTATCAACTGTGCCTATCCAATGGTCACCACAGTCTAGCCACATTTGTTTGAGATGCTCTAGGTATTGCATGTGTTTGAGGCTGCTAATCAGATTAGTGAGATGTGCATGCTCTTTCACCAAACATGCACAGCATGCATTATGGGTAGGTGTGTTACATGTGTACATGGCCTACACCTTAACTATGACATGCACTTTTTATTTCCAATAATAAATGTAGAACACACTCACCAGCATCTGTCCACTGCCTTGACATCACCTCAGAGGTACCTACATAGAGATGAGACAGTTTGTCAGTGGCCATAACTGTGGCATTGCTACTGTGTGTTTGCAATCTTACAGTACAACAACAGTTTACATTCACAGGGTTACAGATTATGTTCCAAATGATCAGTATTGCACAACAACAGGCTCCACATCTCACATATGCATGATCTACCAATACAGATAACAGTAGTCTACAGATATGCCATGTTACCTGCATGCTCCATGTGTGCTTGCTGGGTGGCTCCAACCTCCATCATGGTGTATGTCTGCTGCTGTTGTTGTTGTTGGACAGGTGCCACCAGGCTCATGAGCTGCTCCTCCACTCTGGTGAGGGGGGGATGGATACTAACACCACCCCCTGTTGCAAGCTGTTCCATATGCACATCAGCGGCACGCTGATGAACATGTCGGAGAAGATCACTGCAATGGTGGCATACCTGCTCATATGTGCGGTTATGCAGGCCTACCTCATTGACCTTGTGGACAAGATCTTGCCACATTGCAGTACGCTTCTGCTGGTCCTGGCTGGTTCATGAAAAGAGCACACAGTAGTGCTGAATCATAATGCTAGTGATGATATCATCTTCAGCCCTACTGTAGCTTGGGCTCCTGTGGTGGGCCATGATCCCTGGAAGACATAAATACAAAAATATGTCTGAGCAAGTCATATGGCACATTTAACATTATACAGTACAGATATCACTGAACTGCTATATATATATATATATATATATATATATATATATATAATATATATATATATATATATATATATATATATATATATATATATATATATATTTACATACATAATACAGTATGTTGTACCTGAGCACAGATTACAATAATTACTCACACACATACATCTACATGTTGGAGTACATTTTCTGTAGTGTTGTATGACTGTACTGGATGTTATGTTTGTGAATACATAAATGATATGTATATCTAAGATGGCTTAGTGGCAAATCACGTATGCTGTGATGTGAATGGTTGTGTTTTTTTTCCTAGTAAATGCTTTTTATTTTGTTACTAGCCAAAACAAAGATCAGGGGCTACAGAAGGAATAAGGCACATTTCAGCATTTGTAAGTGGGTTTTCAAAAGGGTAAGCACAGCTTATGGAAGTTTAGCAACCTATAAGCTAACCGAGAGTGAAACACTGTAACTGCCACTTATCACTGCTCACCCCACAACTGCTTGAAAGTGCCTTGCTCACTCTTTATCCAATGAACCATGCTATGCACATCAACAAAATAAAATCACTATATAAGACTATACAAGAGTACCTGGCACACTGTATGCAACACGATGCACCATCTAGCCACAGCAGATATACATCAAGCTGATGTGTAAAGAAATATATCATCCATCACAATCAGTGTAAGGTCCAGTAAATGTATTAATATTATACAACACAACTTTTTAATGCCAAACCCGTGGCCAAAATATGTGCACAATTGGGAATATAGGTCACATTCTGCTGTAGTACATTATGAATGTTGCTAGATATACAGTTATATGCATTACCACACATATGTCAAAGGACATGTTACAGACATAACCACACACAAGTCAGACATAATTACAAGGACACAAAGGTATGACAAACAAGACAATCTTTCAGTGTGTACTATATAGTACTGTGTTTCAGTACTTACACAACCTTAATCTTGAGAAATGTAATCTGTGATGAATACAGGGACCACACAAAACAGTAGATGCAAGCAATGTGGACATACACCATACTTTGCTGTACAGGCCCAGAACTTCAGTTAGGACTACAGTACTCACAGGATTTGCATTCAACATTGGTACCAATCTATAATCATACATGTAGTGCTTTAGCCTCCAATGACACACACTCGTTAAAACCAAGGGACTTAATCACACTGTATGCGATAGCATCTGTTCTGCCTAGCAACAGAATACACAGCTTTTGCTAGGATCAAAGCAAGGACCCAGAATACCATAACATAAACAGTTTCCCAGTAAGCTATCCCACAGACACATGTCTTTGACGTATTCACAAACATATTGACCATCACAGTCAGTCAACAGTACAGAGAATCTATTGCAACAAGCAGATGTAGGTGTGTATGAGTATATATAAATATATATGTATATATATGGTTCTACCTGACTTAACGACACAGCGAAGAGACCGAGAGCGGCGGAATGAGCCCAGAAGACGAAAAAAAAGAAGACCGACGCGTCGCGGTGGAATCGACAATGCAAGACCAATGCAGAACCGGATGATGACATGACAAGAGCCGAACGCCGCGAGGGAGGACAAAGGCTGTGTTTTAATTGTTATTGTGGTGTGTGCAGTGTATGGGGTTTCGTGTTTTGTGTTACCGTCGTTTTTTTCGTTCGGTTATGTGTGGTTTCGCGTGTATGGACTGTCGAATATGTGGTGTCGGTGATGTGGTTGTCGGTGTTGTGTGGTTTCCTATGTGTCAGGTAGAACCATATATATATATATATATATATATATATATATATATATATATATATATATATATATAGATATATATATATAAATAGACATATACACATCAATTTGTCTATATATATATATATATATATATATATATATATATATATATATATATAAGCATATAAGCACATATACATTTCACCTTTCATAGTGAGAATATCAATTATACAAAGGATGTAAGGTATACAGTAATGTAATAACATTGTACAGTCTAGGGATAAATGCATTGAAGGTGTTCACAGCCCAGGTAGCTTTAGCAGGCCTTACTGGCTTCAACATTGCAAACTGAATGAACCACCCATGGTGTTTAACTACAGCATGTCATATACCAGCACTGTATGCTGTCTTGTTTGTCACACACTAAAATATACATACAAATATGCACATACTAACCTTCACCAACATATAAATCCCCCCTTCGCAAACAGTTGCAAGATGTCCCCTGCTCTATGCACATATACAGATGTGAATATATATGACACATATATATGTCTCTGTATGTGTGTGGCATACACACACATGGTCCACACTGTTGTCAGTCCCTGGACCTCACAGCTGAACTGTTGGTCCTTGCTGCAACACAAACAGGTGTCACATATGAACACAGACTAACATTAGGGGGATATATATGGCAACAGATGCTAGATAAGCATACTAGACAGCTACAGCAGTTGCCAATGCTAAGCTACACTTTAATATGACTATCATGCATGTGTTGTTCTGTCACATCAATCTTTATATAATGTCAGCACTAATCCCCCCAACAGCCATTGGCCCCACTACTGTACAGAACACAGATAACATGGATCATATCTTTGACATTTAATGCTGAGCTACACATTTCACAGGTATGTCCCACTGCCCACAGGTACACACAGTATTGTCCATAGCAGTAGTTAAGCAGAACATCTGTGCAGAAAGAAGTACTGCTGCCACATATGAATGTTTCACATTATGTAGACTATTCTTCAATAACATCTATTACATGTCAGTAAATCCATATGTGCCACATACCTTTCCTTTGACACCACGCTAAAGTGGTTAGAAGAAAGACCTTCTACATTGCCCACCTGATCATGAAGGGGGTCTCCATCAGATCTAGTGAGGTCATTGTTCCCCTGTACTCTCTCACTTATCAATGACAAATGAGTACAAATGCCCATTTCGGGATTTATCTCACCTGCTGCAGCAAGCAGCACCCAGAACCCCAAAGTTCCTCACCAAGGATGAAAGGGACTCCAAAAAAATCTATATGCTGCCAGATTGAAGAAACTCCAGCTCTATTCATTTGCATACCGCCTAGCCAGAGGTGACACATGTGCCTGACATACAAGGCCAAATTACACGAATGCCCATAATTAATGCACCACCAAAAAAAAAAAACCAACACCAGCCAGAACCCCTTAGGAATTTAAACTTAGTAATGGGGATAGGAATAGGACGGCTGGACGGACTGAGGGATCACCAGAGAAATCCCGATGAATAATATCCCATGGCATCAAAACACCGATCCATGTCAGCTGGCTTCAAGGACTTCTTGACCTGTGGATGGATCATCTCATTCAGGTCGAATCATCTCTGTGTCACTGCTGGACAGAGGCACAAACACAACAACAGGCACAAATATTTAAGCGGTAAATTGGGCAAGTTTGGGCTAGGGCTTATAAATGGCTTATAAATGGCTTATAGCAGATAGCCTAGGAAAACCTATGACCCATATAATTTGGTAATATTTCTTTTTCCTTCTCTCTCTCTCTCTGTCAGTCTCTGCAATAGAGTAATTGAGTTTGTTGGCATATATTGCAGCCTGCATTTGTAGGAATTGCACATGAGCATGTGATGGCCTCTGCACCAATTAGTGCCCACCATTTGCTAATTGCATGCAGCCTGATGTGTAGTAATTGCAGTAATCACTGTCATAACAACCCAGTACTATAAATTGCTGACTCATGTAGGCATGGCCCTTTCAGCTTTCCAAGATGGAGATCATCCTTGTTTTGTGTGGACATCATTGTTTAAGACAAAAGGTTGGTATATTTCTTATATCAGAAGCCAGGGGTGTAGCCAGAGATTTACATTTTGTACTCAGACCTAATGTTGCTGCTTCCAGTACCCACTTGTCAGTGTAGAAATGTACTCACCCCTCAAAATGCTACACCAGGATACATGGAAAGGTGTACTTTCTTTTCAACTGTTACAATTAACTGCCATACAAAGCTAGTTATAGAGATGTATTCCTTTGGCATAAGAATTGCTTGTGAACTGCTATACTGTGAATATTCATTTACACAGTTCTAAACATTTTGTGCTTTTTTAGTGTTGAAATTAGCACGAGCTGCTCAGAAAAACTGGACACATTTCAGTACTGTGAGTATGCTTACCTACATCCTTGGTAGACCCTGCATACACAGGTATATTCTACATTTGGGTAGGGTTGCAGAAGTACAGAGAGTGTAAGTAGTATTGTGTGGATTTTATCTTGCTGGACTTACAAGGTTGCTGTGTACATGTTAGTTTATCAAGGCATGTAGTCTGTCTGCATAACTCCCAACTGTGGATCTATCCCCATGATAGCCAGAGAATAGCCTTTTGTGTCTGTGCACCACACAGGTCTTTTCAGCAATAGAGCAATGGCATTCTTACAGTTGGCTGCTACCAGACCATGGCTACATCCATTTGTATTTCAGTGTTTTATTCCTACATAAGGGTATGCCTCCAAACCTCCTTCCAAAGCTATTTGCACAGCATGTAATAGCAGAAAGGCTAATATGCCTCTCTGTTTCTGCCTCTGCCAGACCTCTCAACCAACCAGGTAGATATTTGAACAGAATCAGGAAAAAGTCAAGAAAAACTCAGGGACAATCAGGGACACCTTTAAAATATTAGTGCCATTAAGTTGAAACATTGAGAGAATCAGAACATATGAATTAATACACCTTTTCTGAAGTAAATGAAGTGTATAACTCATAATTATTGTCATTATTCATTAAGTGCAATTCACCACCTTTCTGCCCAAAGCCACTAGTTTTAGGAGGGATCCAGAGGGACAGAGCTAAAATTTGGGTCAAAATCAGGGACATCCCTGAAAATTAGGAACAGCTGAGGTATGGCCTCCGCCCTAAACAGATATGCCAGTGTTTGTCCTGCTATGATACTGTGTGGGGTTATAAGGTGATGGTGTAATATTATTTCCTGCTAGAATGGCTGCTTCTCTTATCACAGTCATGTAATGTAATCCCACAACAACTGTTGGACAACATCCACAGAACAAGTTGTGTGGTATGGTATTCCTAATTTTCCTTTACATTCACTCATTCTGATAAATGATATAATTATTTAAGCACCAACTTGATGTATATCTATCATGGCTTAGTGGTACTTCATGTTGTGTAGTGTGTGCAAGATCTGGGGTTTGAGACTTACAGAGGTGTTTTATTTTGTTTTGGAGCAGAGCAAGGGCCCTCTCATAAAGAGTGACTAAAGCAGTTGTAAGTGGGTTTGTGTGGGTTTGCGCAATACTGCGCATTGTTTAGCCAAGCACAAACTTGCACAAACCTGCTAACTACTGCTTAATAGTGCTTACTCCCGCTCACCTCCTCACTAATTTCTTTGAAAGAAAAGAAAAATGGGGAGATAGGAATGTGGTGAAAAAGGGGCACAAAGAGGGAAAGATAGTATGGAAAATAGCACATGATGTCCAGGACAGGTGTAAGGAAGATCCATAGCTGCCCATTTCTTCAACAGCAACAGCTCTGCATATGCAATAAATTTGGAGGTAGATATGAACTCTTCAACCCCTGAGAGAGGGATGAGGACAACAAAGTATGTTGTAATGTCAATTAAATAACATTTCATGTGTCCAATGGACATGTGTGCAAAATGGGCAGCTATGTAGGGGGTGCAATTTCTTTTGGGAGCAGATTGCCCCCTTTTTTCAGGTGAGAGTGGAATGTGGGGTAGGGGACATAGGTATATTTGGGGAGGTAGGTTGGGGAGGTAAACAGACAAGACAAACAAGATGCATACAGGGGTGGTATATGACACATCTGGTGGGTGAACACCTTTGACTGGGAGGGATGTTGGGAAATCGCAAGCCCGTGAGCCCCCAGATGGAAACAGTGGGACTGAGGTCCCCACCCATGGGCAGTCACCACTGCATCATCATGACGCAGAAGGTGGCTATGCTGGAGGCTGTGTGGGAGGGAAAGGCTGACATGGGAGTTGCGCCACTCGGGCCTCATGCTGGCGTAGTGGTTCTATGCACCACAACCCAGACCCTACGAAGGCTGATAGGTGTCTCTCCACCCGCACTTGCACAGGGGTGAGCCCCATCCCCTGCAGTGCTTCCACCTGAAGGTGGCACAGGGCCAACGGAGGAGGAGGTCCCAGGATGGGCACCAGATCTGCTGGTGCCAGGTGTCATGGCCAGCTGAGGTGGGACAGGTGGGTCTGCTGAGACAGGCCTTCCCATATGAACTATGATTTGGAGAGTTTAATAAAGATATGGGTTAGTAACAGTTAACAGCATTGCCAATTAGTTATAACAGCATGCAGAAGTATTCCCATTAACCCAACAGACCAGATTTTCTACAGTTGCAAAGCAAGCATGACACATGCATATATGGAACAATAGTGGACATTACAACAGCATGCAGGTTAAATTGATGGCAACAGGCCACCAATATTGTGGTATTTTAACAGGGCACATGCATAGAATAAAATGCAAATATTTATAAATGAATAGGACATATGTTCCAACAAATGTTTTGAGATTAGACATACCAATTGAGGTGTGGAATTGCATTTTTTATGCACATACAGTAGGGTGGAAAAAGATAGCTCAATAAAAAACGTATATATCCTTCTAGATTTCACTACATTCCTATTAACTTCAGTTATATGTCCCTTACATGTATTATTAAACTACCCAATGTCCTTATATTGTGCAATTGGATTTTGCTCGATCATTATATACATGAGCTGTATCTTACATACAAACTGTCCAAGATACAGATGTTACTACAACATATTTTGAGAGTTGCTCACACACACTACTGCTAAGATGGTACACTGATCGCTCTACTTTCATATAATTATCTAGATATGTTCAGGTGAAAGTATCAGTTATATGTTAACAGCTTCCTACATTTCTGGCAGAACACTGACATTTCTGGGGAACATGATACCAAGCTACTCATGTGCCAGATTAACCTGTACATGCTGGCCATGAACCAACAGTTGAGGGTTGTACATATGTATACAAGCTACTGGCACTCCCTTCATCCACGTTATATTGGCCTACCCTAGTGTGGGTTGACACTGCTTAATACAACACTACTATTTGTAGAATGCAATAGTACAACAACAAATCAAAGAAAATGACACAGATGCACTCCATGAATCATACATTTATTAAAGGATTATTATACCTTTATTTAGTGGGTTAAAATACTTTTTGAAGGCTCTCTCATTATTTTATATAACAGTACAATAATTACTAACCTGCCTCATGATGTAGCCTTTGCAGCCTATCTTCATGGGCCTGCAGGTTCATAGCCCAGTCACCTGCAGCTGTGAAGTAAATGCAGTGATATTGAGACATACCTATCCATGGTATAGACAAGCATAGCAATTCTTAACTACTTAATACAATGGTTACCTACTCAGTACTGGGACATTAGGCATCATACAGGATTCCTGGATCCACCAGTCCAGTTCATCCCCCCTACACAACTTCAGGTCAGAATAATGGTGCCTGACCTGCCCACCAGTCCGAGGAACACGAGTGGCACTCGTGAGATCACGGGCAAGACTGTCCCAGGCCTCCATTTTCTATTGGGTACCCTAGTACTGGCCCTGCAGGAGTCTTTTCTCATGTTTGTGGATGAGGTGCCAAACCATAATTTTGGACTCCTGGATGCCCCAGCATTGCACTCTAAATCAAGTGCCTTCACCAACACCAACCATGCTGACTGCAGAAGGAAGCTACAACCAGTTTAGGAAAAGCTCAGCTGTGGGCACGCCTGCTTAGCTGATGTTGGCAATGTTTAAAATTCCTTTGATAGATATGTGCTGGTTTATGAAATGCTGTCATGGCTTAGTGGTTAATTACTGTGACTACAGTGCACAGTATCCTGAGTTTGAGCCCTGACACTGCTTTTTATTTTCCTGCTGGGCAGACCTGACTGGATAAGCAACAGTAAAGCAGGTGTGAGCGTGCTTACCCGACTTTGCCCAACTTTGCCTCACATTGCTCGACGTTGCCCGACATTGCCCGACGTTGCCCAACGTTGCACTGGTTAGCGCATTGCGCAGCTATGAGCAATTATATTTAAATATGATCAATACTGGTAAAACGTGCTTAGCAGTGTTTTATATTGCTTAAAATAGGCTACTCATGCCTCAGAATGCATAAACATTTCACCTTCAAATTTATATAATTCGTGCACTACTACATTTAACATTTCAATGCTTTTTACAAAACTTATACATACAAAATGTCAGGAAATATTTTTGTATACAGATTTCTCACAGAAAATGGAGCATGCAGTAGTGGGACTTGAACCGGGAATGCCTCCTCTTTGTGCAGAGGCTCTAACCACTACACAATCGTTATGTTGCTTAATTCACATATATTTTTCTTATTATCCTCTTCTGGTGTCTAAGCTGCTAACTGTAGCTAAGCAATGGGCAAACCCGCGCAAACCTGCACAACTACGGACAGCTATATCGGAAGAAAAAAATTATTTTTATTTTTTATTTTGTAAGTTGTTGAACATATGGGGGAGTGTAGTGTTACATTGTACACATGTGAGCGGACTCGCTCATGCAACTGGAAGTTGCTGCATTTCTTCATTGCAGAGGTGTAGATTTTTGGACTGCTCGGCAGTCCAACATGCCCCCTAAACTCGTCCATGATCCATGTAAGCTTTAGAGTTGAGGCAGTGCACTCTCTTTAATATGCATGGTGTGCTGCCATCATACTCTTACACTGGCACTTCTGTGCAAGAATAATCTAGTCTTACACGGAAGATTAGTAAATCTGGGGGATTATCTTTCCCTCAACTATTAAAGTGTCATGAGAAAAAAAGAGAATAACAATAAATAAATACATATATAAATAAATATAATTCAAAGGATGTTGGAGGGTGCTTGATGTATAGCTTTAAAAGCAATTCCTTTACCCCCCTCCCCCTAAAATATATATATATAAATATATACATATATACATATATTAACTGGTCAAGGGGTAATAAACCTATGCAGGAAAACAGACATTAGTTTGTCACATTTGAAACTAATGAACTGACATTAAAAAGAGGTATGTGCAACTGGAATCAATCAAAAGCAAATAAAAAAGATGTGCAACTTTTCATCACTCTCGCAAAATACATGGATTCACAGAGAACCTTCTATGGAGGGTTTAGCTTCAGCAGCTCATTAGCTCATTTTATCTGCTCACCTAAAGTGTACAGAGCTACACAGTTACAGATGAGTTCTGAGAAGGAGCCTGTATTGGCTACATGACTGAGGACTGTTGTACAGCCTGCACTATTGGAAGGAACTGAGAATTATATTTCACTTGCTGTTTTCAGGGCTCTGATCATTCATAGAGGAAGGAAATGTTCGCAGTGTAAAGAGGAGCATTACCTAAAAAGGAAACCAGCCAGGTTCTGCCTGCAATTGAATGGGCTTTTTCCTAAAGAGAAACCAGTGCTGATTTGCAAGAAATCATCTCAAGTTTTCTGGATTCAAAAGACAGTGGTGACAGGACTCAGAACTGCATCTGTTCTACTCATCAGTGAACAAAGACCTTTAAAAATATTCTAACTCAGAAAGATCTCAGGAACCAAAACAGGCACTAAATCTTAAGACCAAAGTTTGTTTCCTGATCAGAAGCTTATAAACATTATTTCACCTTCTTAAACATTTAATGGACAACAAACTCATGTAAATGATATTTTTTCTACGTTATTAATGATTTATTGCAGTTTACTTAATGTCTGTTCATTAAACTACATTAATCCTGTAATAGTGTAATAAAGTCTATATTTATATAAACCTACCTAGTGCATGCTAGCTATTTTAATTCTTAGGTTTGGAAAAGGGAAAATACATGCTGAGCCAACATATTTTGCTCCTTATTCTCTGATATTAATCTATATTATAGATACATCGCTGATAATATACAGTTTTATATTCCTACCTACTTTTATAGAAAAAAAGCATCATAATCCTCATGTTGCATTGTTTCAGTGGCTACTTCCTAACCCTGACAACTAAAATTTTGTTCTGCAGCATGATATTTGCTGCTATTGATTGCATTCTACATGTGGTACAATAGCAGTTTTCATTGTTCTGTATCAGTTGTTACTTCCTCCTTATAAGGGTCAGTTGTTCACACAGCACACTTGTCTTTTAAATACATAAATAATATTATTTTTCACCCTATAAATCACTTTATTCAAATACCGCTCATTTTTCACCATTAAAATATCATCTATATATGCCAGCTTCATCTGTGCAACACAGGAATAATAAAGGGACAACCTTTCTTTAATCCTTTTTTAACTTGCAAACTTAACTCATCTACCCATTTACATACAGCTTTATTTTTAGGAGCATTTATACAGTTATTCAATAAAACTAATATGTATTATGTATTCTTAAGTTCCCTAAAATCTAGACAATCATTTTCTAAATAATAATGTACTCTCTCTCTATGTCTATACAAATTGTAAACCCTTACTGTCTTCTCACTAGTTCATCTACAACATCCTTATTAACAACAACATATTTTAATAAGAATCTTCTTTCAGTTCCCTTATTGAAGAATAATTTGCACTAGAATATAACATTCTCACCTATACAACTATAACTAAAATTTGTGATCTGCATTCAGATAAGAAAATGATCTTCAAACCTTCAAAAAAGAACCTGATCTCCAAATCCTGATATGAAAAAGTTGATTTTTTTTCTTGAGATAATTAGTTGCATTGCCATATAACCATGTTGCATCTTATTTCCTTTGTATCATCTAATCCCCTGTAAAATCATACTGAATACCATCTATTCCAATAGGTGCTCAGTTTACTCATTTTATTTAAAACATTTTAACTTCTTCTATAGAACATGTGGAGACCTCTTCTTCCATCTCTAAATGTTCTGACTCACCACTTATCTCCTTTTATAAATTTATGCATTAAATATTTCTCCACAAAATGCATTATTTTCTCTCAGTGTTTTGAGCCTTTTTTCAGTCATCAGATTCTGCATACAGTTTTTGCTCCTGATTTTGTTTTAACAATAACAAACAGCAAATCTGTTCTTTTCTCACTATACAGTCATATAAATATTTCCAATAGTTGTCCCCAACCTCTGTTTCTTAACTGAATATTTGAACCCCCTATGCACAGTCTAATTTATTCCTTGCAATTCCTCAACTTGTATTGTTTCTTGCCTTATTTTTCCCTTCTCCATCTCTTTGTGTACATATTTATTTATTATTTATTTATTTACATTTGTTGACCGGGAATATCTGACTGGACGCAGGTCCATTTTCAGCGGAGGCCCGGGGAGAAAAGCTCCACAAGTTAAAATATTACAGACATAGTTACAGATGAAGAATCCTAGCAATTAAATATTAGAAACATAGTTACAGATGAAGAACAAAGTATATTCCATAGATAATTAGCATTTGTTTCATCCACAAAGTCATAGCAGATATTAACAATTGTTACAATAAGAAGTTACTGCCATATAATAAGTAGATAGGCATGGAAGTATCAGAGCTTGCTGTAATCAAAGGTAGTTTGTGGGGTGAAAGAGAGGTAGAGGGTAGATGGAGTGGGAGAAGTTAGATGGGAGAGTTACAAGGGCTTTTCCTCCGCTGGTATCACCCTGTGAGCAAGGAAATGTTCTGAACTATGATAGAAATAATTTTTTATTAGGCAGAAAAAATATGGGACTCTGTTTTCCTCTCCCAGTGAGGGAGAGATCTATTAGTCGAGTGAGACAAGGGCAACAGAAGCTACAACAGAGAGGCAGAAGTGCCATGAGATACAAACGCAAATTGGGCAACACTCCCACAAGCCCTCTAATGATAAAGAAAGCATTGCAACAAGTGAAACGTTGATTGTTAATTTATCTGCTCAGTTTAACTAAAGATGAACTGAGTGTATTAAGTAAAGGTTTAATGTTTATTCCCACTGTGGATATGCAAATTTCTGATATTGTTTTTGACATTAAAATGTTTACACGGAATCTTACAATTAGAAATATGTACAATGATACTCATGTGATATCTGACAATTCTTTTAGAAGACCTAGCTTGTTCATTCCCAAGCAGAACTCCTTAATTAATGCATTTGAGCAACTGTGCATCTCTAGTATGTATGAAGTTTATAATAAGCGAAATGTCAATAGCAAACTGTATAGGAAGTATAATTTAACTAAGGAAGAACATGGAGCCTTGATATCATTACAAAACAATGAAAATTTGATTATCAGACCAGCCGATAAAGGCGGACAGATAGTGTTAATGGATAGATCTGATTATGATAGAGCAATACAAGATATGTTATCCGATGCTAATTTTTATGAAAATATTACAACAGCTAGAGTTGATTCTATGATACAGACTGTTCAGAATACTATTAAATGGTTACAATACACTTCTGTTATTGATCAAGATTTGGCTAATTATCTTTATATATCTAATCCCACCATTCCTGTTATACAAGGTTTGCCCAAAATACACAAGAATTATACTAGGCCTCCTATGAGACCAATAGTTGCTGGTAATAATTGGTGTACTGAGACATTGTCTATATACATTGATAAGCATATTAAACCAATAATGAATAAATCTTGTATAATATTAGGAGATACTGAACAGTTTTTAAGTGAATTGTATAATTTTTCGAGAGATGTTACCTCCCTAGATAGGTTCATATTTGTTACCTTAGATGTAGCATCTCTCTTTACTGTCATACCAAATGACATAGGTATTGAATATGTAGTACGATTATTGAATATGATGGGAGACTTTAAGGAAAATTATATATATTTGTTACAGACTCTATTGAGTCTTGTATTACGTAATAATATATTTGTGTATGATCAAAAAGTATATTGGCAATGAAATGGTGTGGCTATGGGGAGCTCTTGCTTCAATAGTTATGCAAATGCTGTGATGAGTATTTGGGAAACCAAATATATAGTAAATGGTCCTTTCACTGCTTATATTTCTTTTTATAAAAGATTTGTAGATGATTTGTTAATCCTTTGGAGAGGAAGTGAAGAAATATTGTTTGAATTCATGGAGTATCTCAATGCATCATCCAACTTTTTGCATTTCACTTTGAATTTTTCTACTATAGGTATACATTTTTTGGATGTATATATTTCTAGAGATGATAGTGGTAAGCTGACTAGTAGTTTATACAGGAAAGAATGTCATGCTAATCAGCTACTTAATAGATGTAGCATGCATCCTAATTTTGTTTTTAGGAATGCAGCTAAGAATCAATTCTTTAGAGCTTCAAGGCTCAATGTTAATGACGGAGATTATCAGAAATTTAGGACTCAAACTGAGAAGGAATTAGTTGAAAGAGGATATGAACAACATTTGATTCAGCATACCTCTAGTGTGGTAGATACACTAAGGTCGACTACAGCTAAACCTTACTTTTCTGAGAGCAGACCAAGGTCTAGAAAAGCAGTGAATAGTAAACTTAGAGTGTCCTTACATTATACCAGGGACATAGCTAAGTATATAGATATCATCAATTCTCATTGGAATATTTTAACAACTGATGAACATATTAAGACAATTGTGGGTATGAAACCACAATTTTCTTTTAAGAATAAAAATTCACTTAAGAAAAGATTATCTTATAACATATCTAAGAATCCAGTAGCTATTGTCCCTGGAACTAAGCCTTGTGGCAGTTGTAATTATTGTGTTTATGTTTGTACAGATACAGTTTTTAAACATCCAGATACAACTAAGAACTGTTATATTAATGTCAGTGCAACATGCAATACTATGCATGTGGTATATCTTGCTATACGTACTTTATGTAATAAATATTATGTAGGTAAAACTGATTGCTCATTAAAAGAAAGAATTAGAGAGCACCTATATAATATCAAGAAAAATAATCTCATTAATGCACTTGCTAAACATGTAGTGAATACAAATGAATCACATATTTTTAAATTTTTAGTTTTAGGTAGGACTTATGATAATGTGAGACGTAGCGATATTAGGTCCAGAACGGAAGAGTTGGAGGCTACTTGGATAGTCAGACTTAGGGCAAACCATGGTCATGGTCTTAATGACCATGTCCCTATAAGACCTATATTACATAGGAGACCTTTACGCAAGTAATATGTATTATGCTTTTATATTTGTATTTTTAACTGATACCATAGTATCGCCATGTTATTCACATATTTTAAATGTGATGTTTCTTTAAATTTGAATTGCTTTTTGATCTAATGTGTTTTAAATGGGTATATATAGGTGGTTTATGTCAGCAAATGTTAAACACCTGATGAAGCTGTATGTGAAAGCACTAGTGTTATTAAAGCTGAGTTCAAAGATTATCTTCTCTGCCTTCTATTTCTTGGAACTACATATCTTTTGGAATTAGTGACTGTTTACACTGGAGCCATACCTTTGCTGCTTGGATTTTTATTTGGATTACATTTTTTCAGCAGAGGTAAAAGCTGTTTGTTTGGTGACTTTGTTGTTTTTACTACATAAATAATATTATTTTTCACCCCATAAATCACTTTATTCATATACAGCTCATTTTTCACCATTAAAATATCATATATATATATATGCCATCTTCATTTGTGCAACACAGGAATAATAAAGGGACAACCTTTCTTTAATCCTTTTTTAACTTGCAAACTTAACTCATCTACCTATTTACATACAGCTTTATTTTTAGGAGCATTTATACAGTTATTAAATAAAACTAATATGCATTATGTATTCTTAAGTTCCCTAAAATCTAGACAATCATTTTCTAAAGAATCATGTACTCTCTCACTCTATGTCTATACAAATTGCAAACCCTTCCTGTCTTCTCACTAGTTCATCTACAACATCCTTAACAACAACATATTTTAATAAGAATCTTCTTCCAGTCCCCTTATTGAAGAATAATTTGCACTAGAATATAACATTCTCACCTATACAACTATAACTAAAATTTGTGATCTGCATTCAGATAAGAAAATGATCTTCAAACCTTCAAAATAGAACCTGATCTCCAAATCCTGATATGAAAAAGTTGATTTTTTTAAAGATAATTTGTTGCATTGCCATATAACCATGTTGCATCTTATTTCCTTTGTATCATCTAATCCCCTGTAAAATCATACTGAATACCATCTATTCCAATAGGTGCTCAGTTTACTCATTTTATTTAAAACATTTTAACTTCTTCTATAGAACATGTGGAGACCTCTTCTTCCATCTCTAAATGTTCTGACTCACCACTTATCTCCTTTTATAAATTTATGCATTAAATATTTCTCCACAAAATGTATTATTTTCTCTCAGTGTTTTGAGCCTTTTTTCAGTCCTCAGTTTCTGCTCCTGATTTTGTTTTAACAACAACAAACAGCAAATCTGTTCTTTCCTCACTATACGGTCATATACATATTTCCAATAGTTGTCCCCAACCTCTGTTTCTTAACTGATTATTTGAACCCCCTGTGCACAGTCTAATTTATTCCTTGCAATTCCTCAACTTGTATTGTTTCTTGCCTTATTTTTCCCTTCTCCGTCTCTTTGTGTAGATATTTATTTATTATTTATTTATTTACATTTGTTGACCGGGAATATCTGACTGAACGCAGGTCCATTTTCAGCGGAGGCCCGGGGAGAAAAGCTCCACAAATTAAAATATTACAGACATAGTTACATATGAAGAATCCTAGCAATTAAAATATTAGAAACATAGTTACAGATGAAGAACAAAGTACATTCCATAGATAATTAGCATTTGTTCCATCCACAAAGTCATAGCAGATATTAACAATTGTTACAATAAGAAGTTACTGCCATATAATAAGTAGACAGGCATGGAAGTATCAGAGCTTGCTGTAATCAAAGGTAGTTTGTGGGGTGAAAGAGAGGTAGAGGGTAGATGGAGTGGGAGAAGTTAGATGGGAGAGTTACAAGGGCATAGCCAGCAGTTTTTAGGTGTGCTGTAAGTAAAGTTTTGAAGTGGGTGCATGATGGTACAGAGGTTATTGTGAGGGGGAGGGGTGTTTCCATAATTTGGCTATAGTGCTGGAGAATAGTGCTTCTCCAGCAGTGTTATTGGCTCTAATAACCCGTAATTGATTTTTGTTGCTGGATCGTAGTGGCCTGGTGGTGAGATAGGGTTGGAGTAGATACTGGAGGGATGGAACCTTTAGAGGATGGTTTACTAGTTTGTGGGTAAGTGCGAGTTGATACCATTGTAGGAGTTGAGGGAGTTCTAGCCAGCCTAGTTCAGTAAGTGAGAGACATTGGTGACTGCGGTAGGATGCCCTGGTGGGGAATTTAGTGATTTTGTTGTAGCAGGTCTCGAGTTTATTTAGATCACATTGCCTTAGGTTGGTATACATTGGAGAGGCATAAAGTAGGGTGGAGATAAGGTGCAAATTTGCAACTGAAATCCTAGCTGCTTTGGTGACGAGTTGCTTATTTCTGTATAAGGCTCCTAGTTTTTTGTGGACTTTTTTATGGTCATGGATATGTGATTGTCAAATTTGAGTTTGTTGTCTATTTCAACTCCTAGCAATTTGGTGTGATCTGTTGGGTGGATAGTGGTGTTGTCTTTTGCTATTCATGTTAAAGTGAGAGTTGTTTTGAGTATGTTTGGTGGGTTTGAAGATGAAGAGTTTCATTTTGTTTGGGTTGAGTATTAACTGGGCATCGGATAGCCAAGTTTCAACAGAGGAAAAGGCATCCTGTGTGACCTTTTGCAGTTTGGGTAGGGACTGGACTGAGCAGATGATGGTTGAGTCATCTGCATATTGTATGAGTGTGCCATGTTTGGTGGCAGAGGCTAGATTATTGGTGAAAATAGAGAAGAGTAGAGGTTGAAGGATGGATCCTTGAGGAGCACCAATAGAGACACGTAGTTGGGTGGATATGTCATTTTGCCATACAACAGATTGCTGGCGGTCAGACAGTTAACTCTGAAACCAGTTGGTGACTGATTGACAGAAGGATAGGTTACTGAGTACAGAGATGAGTTGTTTGTGTGGGACCATGTCAAATGCTTTAGATAGGTCTAGAAAAGTAGCAGAGGAGAGATGGCCATTGTTTTTATGATGAAGGATAGTGTTAGTAAAAGAGAGTAAGGCAGTGGTGGTGCTATGGTTTGGTCGGAAACCATGCTGAGTATTAGAAAGGAGGTTGTCAGTAAGGAGATAGTCTGAGATTTGAGAGTGAATGCATCTCTCTAGTATTTTGGAGAGTGGAGATGAATCGCTATGGGGCAGTAGTTGGTTAGTTCTGTGGAGGGGCTGCCTTTGTGAAGGGGAATTATGTGTGATATTTTCCATAGTGTATGGACGTAGCATTCTGACACAGATTGATTAGTCAAGATTAATACTGGGTAGGCTAGGGAGTCAACTGCAATTTGTAGGAATTCACTCGGAAGGTTGTCTACTGCTAATTTTGTGGGTTTAAGTTTAGTTAAGAGTTTTCTTATGTTGGAGGTAGGAATGGGAGAAAATGAGAAGAGTGTGGGGAGATTACTGGGTGAAGGTGTGGGATGTAGGGGAGGGGGGTTGTGTTGTCTAGCTAGTGATAGTACAGCTTGTGTGAAGTGTGTGTTGATTGAGGTAGTAATATTTTCTGAGGAGTGAGGAATGTTAGGTGGAGGGGTATTGATTTTATCTGGGTGGAGGAGGATGGAGTTTATGGAGGTCCAGAATTGTTTGGGGTTGTGTTGGGAGGAGCTGAGGGCAGACTGGTAGTTTTGGATTTTGTTCTCCTTTATTAGATTTTTGACTCTATTGCATAGTTTTAGGAATTTCTGACTAGCTGAGGGGGTTTTGGTTTTGCGCCAGTGTTCCCAGGCTTTATCTCTGTTTTTCATTTCTGACCTAGTGGTTTTCTGTAGCCATGGGGAGGGTTGGACTTTGGTTCTGTTAAGTCTTATGGGTGCGTGGTTATTTAGGATGCTTAGGAAGGTAGTATTGAAAAATTGGACTGCATCATCTAGGCTGAGGTAATTTAGAGGGTGCCAGTTACATTCTTTGAGGGATGAGATGAATGTGATTGGGTTAAAGTGTATTTTGATATGTATTTGACAGTAGATGACAGGTTTAACTTGGTATAGGTGCTTTTTGAGTAGGAATGTTGGGAATGATCACTGAGGCTATCTGATAGGCAGCCTGCTATAATAGGACTGGAGAATCTTGCTGACTAGTATCCAATCCAGGGTAGTGTGCTTGTTGGAGTTTTTATTTATTCTGGTTGGTGACTGGACTAGTCAGGTGAAGCCATGAACGTTTAGATGATGGGTTGGATGCTTGCCGCAACAGGATTGCCAATCAATATTGAAGTCACCTAAAATTATGTTCTCATGGGGGAGATGGTGGGTAGTCCAGCTGAGGAGGTTTTCTAGTGGAGGGATATTTTGGCCAGGTGGGAAGTAACATCCTATTATGCTGATGGTTTTATTTTGGTTTAAATTCAGGTTGGTATATATTATTTCTTCATTGGCAATTTGGGGAGCTGATGAGTTTAGAATCTGGATGTTTAGATGCTGTTTAAATATTATAGCTATACCACCTCCTTTCTTGTTTAGTTGGTCTAGTCTTAGTATGTTGTAAATAATAGGGAGGATTTGCTCACTAGTAATGTGAGGTTTTAGTCAGGTTTCTATCAGGAGGATTATATCCAGGGAGTACAAGTCTATGGTGGCATGGAGTTTGTGGACTTTGTTGGTTGTACTTCTGATATTTAGGCTTAGCTGAAGGAGGTCATTTAGTTTTCTACTGGCTGGGATTTGGGAGATGTTGTGGTTGTTACTCTGATTATTAGAAGTGGGATTGGAAATGGAGGGGCCAGGGTTGGGGTGGATGTCTCCACTGTGGGCAAGTTTTGATATGCATGAGGTTATTGGTTTTATCAGTTTGTGAAAGAGTTTGCATTTTAGGGAAACTTTATGATTGGGTGCAGTCAGTAATAGATATGGTGGGAGGATTATTTTGTTAACTTGTAGGGATGCATTTAGTTTGAGTATTTTAGTTGATAGAATATGTGCACTCATATCTATAATATAATATCAATGTTAATTTTGGAAAAATGAATGCAGATATATAATATAATATCTGCAATCATTTTTCCAAAATTAACATTAAATGCTTTTCATCTCAGAATCAGTGATTACCGCATCTATGGGTGGAATTCTTAAACAAATGGCGTAGTGTACAGCGACAGTTTGCATGGCTAGTGCACACATACAGAATGCGGGCAAGTCAGAAGCACAAGTTGTGCATCAGTGTATTGGTTTACACTGTGCATTATCCAGCATATGTAAATGAATGAATGTAGAGAAGTAAATAAAATCTCTCAATGAAATGAGGCAGGGCTGTGATCAAATGAGGAGGTTCAAAACTGTTCATATTCATAGCCATAGTTACAATACTTTATCTACTTGTCTGCCTTTATAATAATGAACAGCATATAAGAAAGGTAATCATTGCATATAATATTTTTTTCAGTCTTTGTTCAGCAGTGTTTTTTCATTATGGCTGCAGCTGATGCTGGCATGGTTATGTGTTGTCACAAATGACAGCCTCGATCATAGTTAGACAGTGACTTAGTTGCCACAAACTGACTAAACAGGAAGTAATTGACTACTTCCATGTGACTGGTAACATAATAAAATGTCTGTTAGATGCTACTGTCCACATGTTGAATCTAGATGAATGAGTGACATCTCTATTCCTGTAATGCCAAGCTTTGTGTAGCACTTACTATACTAGCTACCAGGACCTTTCAGCAACCAGCCGAGGACATATTAGGTACTAAAGCATCCAATCTAGCTATGTATATTCAAGGCATTATTTTAGTTTCTATGTTGCATAACAAATTGCATGCAGTTTGCTAGAAGCCCCTTCTCCCTTCCCTTTATACATCATCACAATTGTTGCCTGCCATATTGACTCTGGTGTCTCCCCCTTCTCTCTTCTTTTCCTCTATTTACACCAACATAGATAGTCAAATGTGACGCCATCTGGACCTATTGCTTTAACTTCTTTCATATGTTTACTCACTGATGTGACCTTACCTGCACTTTCTTCTTATGTACCCACCTCCTGTCTTCCTCCCCTAACCCCTTTCCTACTCATTTCTCAAATCTCATTTCCCTTGCCTAGTTTATCATAAACCTTCGTAAATTCATCTATCCCTTCTGCATTCTTCTGTATCACATCCATCAAAAACATTCTCTTCCTCAGGTCCTTAAGCTTATTTTCTAATAGTCATATATTTTACACATCATTCTTCCAGATGCTCATATCTACTCCATTTCTACTTGAATCTGCTCTTCTTGTAACTCCTCCAGTTCCCTCTACTTCCTTAATTCCATCCATCCCACTCATTAACTCACCCTCTTGTTGATTTTCCTCAACTTCATTCACTTGTGTTTGCTCCTGCTCCGATTTTGTCTCTAGTTCCCTTATCTTATTCTATTCGGCCTCCATCTCTTTTGCCAACAGCTATATACTATCATTTCTTCTCAACAAGATCACTGGATTATTCATTTGGACTACAGCACTAAACAACGTTTCTGAGCACTCTGTCTGATCGAGACCCTTCCACTTATTTGGGTTTGATCACACTTCAAAAATCCCTCCCTAACTCCCCTCCATAACAATGCAACTAAAGAGTGATCTGATATTCGTCTTTCATGGAAGCCTATTGCCACCTCCTCACAGGTTTCATCACACATTAATATTCTATTTAACCTAGTTGTTTACCTTTCTGCCTCCAAAATATGAGCTACCATACTCCCCCGCTTTTGTCTGTATGCAGCCACTATACCTACTGTCTTTGTAGACTTTCATAAACCTTTTTCTCACTTAAAATAAAAACTAAATAAAATAAATAAATAGACATTAACATTAAATTCCACCTCCTCAACATGATTCCAATCTAAATTAAAGTCTCCTGACTATATAACTCTATTTGTTCTCCTTCACACTTTTTCTACTGCCTCAATACATCCTATAATTTTTCTTTACTTCATCCCTTATTGGGCCATAATATGATCCCACAATTACTTCTGTGTCTTCAAAAGCACCTCTGTAAGCCACCCACCTGCCCCTTGTATCTGTCACACTAGCTGCTCACCAGCAACCTCAATCCTCTTCCAGCATTTTCTCTGCCATTTTTCTTCTTCATCCAACAAGGCTTACCTGTGCCTTTTCTTTTCATCTTCTGTACCTCTTTCCTTGGCAGTTTTAACTCATGAAATCAAATCCTTTCTATTTTTTCCTAGTGATTCTGCTTAGTCCCTGTTCTTTCTTTATTTGGCTACTTACACTCCATATTCTAACTCCCCATACTCAACATGCCTTCCCCATGCCTACTGTCTGCTCCTCAGGAACTGGACCCCATAGGAGTTGTGGCATACTCCTTGGGTATACCAGTGCACCCACTGTCCCCTAGACAAGACAGATCAAAGGCACTGCTGGTCATCCATTCTAGTAGACACTTAGACATTGCTCCATGGGTAGTTTTTTCCTCCTCTGGTTAGTTTATCTCTCACTCTGCATGCCACTCGCTCCACTCCCTAATGTCACTCTATACCCTATACATTATCTCAGCCACTAACTTACACACCCCACATTTTTACTCTTTGTCTCTTGATCCTACCTTGCTAGTTATATATTATTATGTTATAATTTGGCTAAACTGGAGCATCTCTAATAAGCATTACTTAATCGGTACAGTGCAAGTTTCTATAATCAAATAGTGCCTGTAATGCAATAACCTTACCTATCTCTACCATTACTAAATACATTTCTAAAGCATGTACTATCTTTAACACACACACACACACACACACACACACACACACACACACACACACACACACACACACACACACACACCTATACATATTCAGCATATTGTCCATTAGTGAACTAATCAAGAGTAGACCTTACTCACAAAAAGCAGTAATTAATTTCCCCATTCCAGAAATACTCTAATTTGGCAACTAAATACAATCAGCATTTGATTTAAGTTTGCAAATACATTAAATATAAACTTAAATTTGGCTTAAAATTTAAATTCATCTTTGCCTTTTACATTTATATTTAGCATGTGCACATTCCTAATTTCTAACTGAAAGCTCATAATACATTTTTATTATTTATAACCAAGGCTAATTTCCATATTGTCCATAGCAAATGTCCATTGGCATGGGCCTGTAGCCTCTCCACCATAATCATAATATTGATTGAGGATGTGTCTGTAACTTCAAAATACCACTTGCTAATGTGTCCATAATAAAACTTTGCCAGTCATATGTTTTGTCCACATTAGAAACAACCTTTGATTGCCATTGGGCCATATCCATACTTAGCCTTCTATCCCCTTTGTATCCACAAAGAGTACCTCAGTTTGAATTATACAGTTTCGTCATTTTTTCCTGTTCTTACCTTGATCTCCTCTTTATCTCCTTTTCCTCCACTACTATCTTGCATGTAGCATCTTATTGTTTGTGGTATCCTCCTCATCTTCATTCCTGGTCTTCTTGCCATTTCACCTGCTAAATGTGTATAAAACTCAACTATGTCAAAGCTCATATGCTTTATCTGAGATTCTTCCCACTGTAAACATTTTGCTCTTACTGGGCTCCACTCTTAGCTCTCCTGCAGGGTCAGAGCTTGGCATTCTTTTTATTGGCTAGTTTGTTATTAGTGGTCCGTCCATCATCTGACTGGGTCTGGGTTTGACTGTACTCCAGCTCTCCTCTTCTTCCTCCACTTCTGGCACACCTGGATCCACCTCTTCCTCCATGTCATTCCATTCTTGGACTGCCCTGTCCATGGCACATGACCCTGTGTAAGGCTGGCACTTCACTAAACTTTATTCATTGTTTTTTTTTTTCTTTTGGCATATTTTGTTTGGTTAAGAAGCTGAACACTCATACACCTGACTTTCCATATTTTATGTAGATGATTATTTTGGCTGTGACTTTTTCTATTCATTTTGTAACAGTCTTTGATTCCTCCTCCTCCAAGAATCTCATGCTACCCACACATGCTATTTCAAATGACTCATTTTCAGCTACTTATTCTTATGATTTTACTTCTATTGACCTCTCCATTGCTATATGGCCTCTACAGTGCTACAAACCTGTCATAGGTTCATAGGTTCATGGGTATATACTATGCTAATAGCCCTGGAGCCTTTACAAGCCTAGCTCATAGATGTACCCTGGCATCATGCCCCCAATGTTAGATCCCAGTGCCTCTATCAAGTAGAACCACTGGACTGATCTCAGGGTGAACTATCTATTTCCCATTCACTCATCAAGATTTCTCTTGAAGAGGGTCAGTGAGGTGCTCTGCTTGACATGTATGGGAAGTCTATTCCAGAGCATGAGCCGTCTTTGGGTTATGAACCTGTCCCTCCAGCATGTTCTGTTGATTGTGGTAATGAGGTTGAGGTTTCTGGAGCGTGTGATGCAGAGGGATTGGGATTTCTTTAGATGCAGCATTTCTAACAGAGCTGAGGCAGACATGACTTTGTAAGTCAAGCAGAGATCGCCTCTTAGTAGATGATATGAGAGAGAGAATAGCTGGTGTTTGTCCATGTAGGACATGTGTTTAATGCCTAGGATCCTCTTCATGAGGTACTTTTGTGGCTTCTCCTGCTGTTTCAGGTGCCTAGTGAGGTACATGCCAAATGAGGTATTATTCTCAATGATTGGTCTAATGAGGGAAGAGTAGAGAGATGATGACCTCTTTCTTCCTGGATGCAAAACCCTTGGTAATGAGATGTGCCACAAAGAAGGACTTTCTGACCACAGTGGCAATATGTTGATCGAAAGAGGGGTTGCTGTCAACCTGTGTCCCCAAATCTCTTATAATGCCTTCAGTGTTCAGTGGGCTCCCATCGATCTGGTAATTAGCAGAAACTGACTTTTTCTCAAAGGGGATGATGAGACATTTTTGGCATTAAGCTTAAGGCCATGGTTTCAACACCAGTCATTGGTCTCAGTGAGGCCTTTGTGTAGGATGTCTGCATCACTTGGGGAGTTAATAATGGCTCCCAGCTTGCAATCATCAGTGAACTTGGTCAGCCAGAGTCCCTCCGTGTTGGCCTGGACTTCTGAGAAGTAGATGCCAAACAGGAGAGGACCCAGGAGCGAACCCTGTGGGACTCCACTTATGACTGGTCAACAGTCTGACCTGGAGTCTGCTACTTTCACAGTGTGGATTCTATCTGTGAGCCAATTTGCAACACACCTAGTGATATAGAGGTTGATGCCTAGTTTGGTGAGTTTATCAATGATTCCTGAGTGAGGAATGATATCAAAGGCTGTGCCACAATCTGCTACAACTATCCACATACTGACAGCTTCATTTCGGAGCAAGATTTTTACTGTCCTATCTACCTGCTCCTCTCTAATATGATTATCCACAAATGAGCTTCTCTCCTTATTAGGCTTCTTCTTCAATGTCTCTACACTGAATCAAGTCACGTGGTTTTCTTGCCTGTAATTTCAGTGCAGGAATGTTAATGATTCACAGTATGAATGGAGTCTTCTTTAGTATAAGACAGAAGTGTTTACTGTCATCTCTTAAGTTAATCAAAGTGACTTTATCTGGAGATTTTCTTGACTGAATGTCACTTTTTATATTGTTTGTTACATGATTTTATGAGCTTTACTTCATGAGCCTGCAAAGAGTCGGATAGCCTCTTACTGGATTTTCACATTCTAGCTATAATTGCTGCAGTTTACAAAATAAAGTGATTGCAGTCATTATTGACAAACTCTGTATACTTTTCTATTCACTTCATGGAAACGTTTATAAGCTCATACATATTTTCATGTCACTGAAAAAATTTCACATATTGCACATTAATCACATTTTTATTTTAGCACAGTAGGTTTTACAAAACATAATTCCAACTTACACAATTGTTGCATTCAAACTCAGAAAATAGGGCGTATTCATAAATAATGCTCATGTCTAACAATACTCCAGGCAATCCTGGATGCTGTTATGACAGCACTCTAAATTCAGCGGACATCTGAAAAGAGTCAAGGCCTGCAAAATCAACAAGCACCGCATCCATTTATTTTTCTGTTTTGACAAAACTACTTGGCTGGTGATTTTGTTCTATATAGCAGATAGAAACTTAAATTACCCTGGCTGCACATTTCATATGTTTATTTATTCATTAATTTGTTTCTAGAGTGATAGCTCCACAGAGAATATATGTGGCCTTGTCTTTTCTGATAAGACTCAAGGCCTGCAAAATCTAGTAGCACTGTTGGTGACTTCATGCTGGGTGAGGAGATTAGATCTATTTTTTTCTGTGAGTTGCTTAAAATGATAGAGATGCTTTCTGTTTTGGAGGAACTTAGAGTGTAAAACAACTAGTAAACAAAAAGGCACTAAGGTAACATAACAGGTAACCTCACAAAACCTTTATTAATCCACAATTTGATGAATGAAGAAATAAAAAAACAGCAACTTGAACTGACTAAGCGCTTTCACCCTCATGGGCATCTTCAGAGTCAGTTAACTTCAGTAAAAACAACCTTTAAATACAGCTATTAATTAGTGCTTGATTAATCAATGATGAAAAAGCAGGAGGGTAGTTAAATTAAACAATTATCCCCTAAAGTTCCTGTTCACCAAATCTTAAAGTCCTGCTCAACAATACCTTGTTTGCTAAAATCTCAAGTAAGTAATAGCTACCCAGAATAAATAAATAAACCAAAATAAAACATCATAAAAAGCAGTGTGTGCAGTTAATAAACATTCCATATAAAACAAAAAACATATCTGTTAAAATATTTAAATTTACATCGTTTTATATTATATACAAGCTGCCTTGTATCTTAAAATACATGCTAGGGATAGTGCATCATTGATACCAGGAGCATTGCTGGCATCAAGTCTCAGTTGCCAAAGACATTCCCTTATTTCCAACATGGTTTTAAAGTCCCCCCCAAAATCCTTTGTATATAGCCTGTCAATAACAAAAAAATAAACTTTTTAAAGTTTGAACAATGATTCGTGTGTACATACAATGAATTAGTGGTTTTCTTGTTTTTTATGTCCCTGTAATGTTCTAATATTCATTGTCTCAACTTCCTGGTAGTCATACCTATATAGAATGCTGGGCAAGATAAACAAGTGGCAGCATAAATGGCCATACTTGTGTTACAGTTGCAGTAACCAGGGCTCTTCAAAGTTCTCTTAAAATTACCTAGACAAACATAGGGACCGTCATTAATAAATTTACAGGCCTTGCAATTGCCACATTTGGCCATAGTAGCTGGTCTTTGTCCAAAGGATCTAGGGGTCTTCTCTAGTAGGTCTTTTAAATTTGAACCTCTACTATTAATATAAGTGGGACATTTACCAAGTATGTTGTGTAAGTCTGCAGGGATGAGGCTTTCCCAAGCACCGTAAATAACATCTTTAACTTCAAGTGCTAACCTATTGTGTTGTAATGCCATTCCTGTTGCCGTATTGTTTCTATCAGGCACATCTTTATGGTTGGTGACTTTGTCACATAACCTGTGTGTGTCATGCAAAATTGGAACAAAGTCAGTAGACCTTCTTCTAAATATTTCATGTTGAAGCGACAAAAGTATATCAATGGGATAACCTCTTTGGACAAATAAGTCCTTCAGTATGTCCAATTCAATTATAAAGACATCATCCTCACTGATAATACGAGACAACCTGATCATTTGGCCCTTAACAACATTTCTGTTAACATAGGCAGGGTGACAACTACTATAATGTAGAAATGAATTGCTGTAAGTTTTCTTTCTGTATAATCTTGATTCTATTTTACCAGTTTTAGTATATAATTGTAAATCCAGATAATCAATACTCATCTTGCCAACCTTGTGTGTAAATTTTAAGAATGTTGTTGTGTTGTTCAAATATAAAATAAATTCTTCCAGTTCGTCAAGTGTGCCCTTCCAAAAAAGCAAAATATCATCCAAAAATCTAAAATAGATAGGCATCTTAGCCTTATAATCAGATGTCAACACAAACTGGTCTTCCCATTCTGCTAAAACAAGGTTGGCATAAATGGGTGCACATTTAGCACCCATAGCCACCCCTGTGGACTGTCTGTAATACTTATCCTCAAAACCTACAAAATTGTTCTCCAGTACCATTTGCAACAGATCCAACAATAGGTCCTTCTTGGTCTGGTGCAAGTTGGTATGTTTGTCCAAGCTCTTTCTAAACCAGTTGAGCCCACAATCATGGGGGATCACTGAAAATAAATTGATAACATCAATAGTGACCAACAAAATATCCCCCAGATCATCATGAGACAAAGTTCTGAGGCAGTCCAAACAGTGCCACGAATCTTTTAAAATATATGGCAACCTTTCCAGGATGTCATTGGTCATAATGTTTATGTAGGAAGCTAGAGGTTCAGTTTTTGATTGTCTGGCTGCAACTATGGGTCTAAAAGGTGGGTTAACTAAATTTTTATGAATTTTGGGTATGCCAAAAATGGTGGACATGACCGGGTATTCTACTGATAAATATTTATATTCCTCAGCATCTATTATACCTTCACATAGCAACTCATAAAGCATCCAGTCTATTTTGGTGTACGCCTTCTGGACATCAAATTTAGAAGCTATCTCATATGTGTCGTAGTCATTTAGAATGTTCTGCATCTGCATTAAATAATCAGTGTTGGTCATAATAACCACTCCTCCACCTTTGTCCGGTTTCATAACCCTATAGTCCTTGTTAACAGAAAGTTCCTTTAAGCAAAATAATTCTGCAGATGTTATGTTGTTGTCACATGTTATCTGTCTATTGTCAAGAAGTCGCCTAATTTGTGTTGTACATAAATGTTCAAAAGCCAACACAGCAAGATGCTGTGGGGGTATAAATGTGCTACTTCTTCTAATTGTAAATAATTGAGCTTCACTGTCAACCCTGTGTTTAGTACTAAAAATACTTTTAAATTCAGTTTTCTTGTAAAGAGCTTTAAATTAATAAGAATCTTACTGATGTCATATTTGAAATCAGGGACAAAAGAAAAAACTTTTTTCAATAAGCTAAGATGACTGTCTAAAATCTTCAAACTAGAAAAATTGTAAACAAAAAAGGAGTTGTCACCTAAAATAGTAGGACCCTCCTTAGTAATGTTAGCCAAAGGAGAATTTAACATACTAGTGGGAGAATGCTGACATAAATCAGTAGATGAATCAAAACAAGATACAGGAGAATCAGTAGGTAAGAAAATACTGGGAGTGTTATCAGTGTTGTCATTCATCTGTTGCGCCAGTTGTTGGTGTTGTGGAAGGTGGGGTTCAAGTTCGAGTTGTTCCTCCTCTGTCGCCCATCCCTCCAATTGTTCCCTGTGTACTGTCCTGGTCCCTGAGGTGGTCTCTGAACCTCCTGATCTTGTGGGTTGTCTTGGTTCCTCAATCTGTCTGACCGTCTTAACGGAGGTTGGTTTTCTAAAAAAACCTCTTCTTCCTCCTCTATCCCAAAATGTATCTCATTGGTTACCCCCTCCTCCTCAGTTAACATTGTGTTTCTCCTTATGTCCCCATCGTGTTGGACATCCCTAGTCATATTGGGTAAGGAGTAAGCTTTTTTCTCTTTATATTCAGTAGTATCCCTTAATAGTTTCTTTTGTTTTCTTTCCATACTTGTTTTAACATATCTGTCAAGTTTAGTTGTAATTATATCTAATCTACCTTTGTTACTTTCAGAAAGCAAGTCATTGGTAATACTCTGCTTGAGAATAAGTAGTTCATTTTTTAAAACACTTAATCTGTTGTTATTGTCTCTAATGATAATTCTCATTAAGTCTATCCCAGTTCTATCAAAAAGTTCCAACATATTTTTGTATGCCTCAGTGTTTGCCACAATTCCCATAATGATCCTATATACTCTCAGACCTTTGGGTACCTGGTTAAGTTCTAGTGAACGCTCTAAAAAAACATTGTCCATCTGAAGCGATTTGTATTTTTTAGCTAGCTTTTCAAATTTAAATACCTGTGAGTTGAATGCCCCAAGATTTTCTGATCTAAAAGAGTCACTTAATACAGGGGGCACCAAGAAGTTCTCCATGTCAAACATTGGTCCTGTAGGAATGTTGTTAGTAACAACTCTTCCTCTACTGTTATTATTCTCTCCCTGGTGGGTATTGTTCCTTTCCCCTCTTTCTGTTTTACCTATTCCATTTTGGTTTCAGTTTTGAGAAATCTGTTTACCTGGTGTTTTTATTCTATGTAGCAGATAAACACTTAAATTGAACAGGTTGCATAAATCATATATATATATTTTCCATTGGGTAATTTGCTTCTTGAATAATACTTAAATACAGAGACAATATATGTGGCCTTGTCTTTTCTGATAAGACTCAAGGCTGGCAAAACTGCAAGCGCTGTTGATGACTCCCTGCTGACCGAGGAATGTAAATCTCTTTTTTGTCTGTAAGTGGCTGAGGAATGATATCAAAGGCCATGCCACAATCTGCTACAACTATCCACATACTGACAGCTTCATTTCGAGAGCAAAGATTTTTACTGTCCTATCTACCTGCTCCTCTCTAATATGATTATCCACAAATGAGCTTCTCTCCTTATTAGGCTTCTTCTTCAATGTCACTACCACTGAATCAAGTCACGCATGGTTTTTCTTGCCTGTAATTTCAATTGCTAGGAATGTTAATGATTCACAGTATGAATGGAGTCTTCTTTAGTATAAGACAGAAGTGTTTACCTGTCATCTCTCTTAAGTTAATCAAAGTGACTTTATCTGTTGATTTTCTTGACTGAATGTCACTTTTTATATTTGTTTGTTACATGATTTTATATGAGTTTTTACTTCCATGAGCCTGCAAAGTCCCGGATAGCCTCTTACTGGATTTTCACATTCTATAGCTATAATTGCTGCAGTTTACAAAATAAAAGTGATTGCAGTCATTATTGACAAACTCTGTATACTTTTCTATTCACTTCATGTGGAAGCGTTTATAAAGCTAATACATATTTTCATGTCACTGAAAAAATTTCACATATTGCACATTAATCACATTTTTATTTTAGCACAGTAGGTTTTACAAAACATAATTCCAACTTACACAATTGTTGCATTCAGAACTCAGAAAATAGGGGCGTATTCATAAATGAAATGCTCATGTCTAACAATACTCCAGGCAATCCTGGATGCTGTTATGACAGCACTCTAAAATCAGCGGACATCTGAAAAGAGTCAAGGCCTGCAAAATCAACAAGCACCACATCCATTTATTTTTCTGTTTTGACAAAACTACTTTGGCTTCAGTGATTTTGTTCTATATAGCAGATAGAAACTTAAATTACCCTGGCTGCACATTTCATATGTTTATTTATTCATTAATTTGTTTCTAGGTGATAGCTCCACAGAAATTATATGTGGCCTTGTCTTTTCTGATAAGACTCAAGAGCCTACCAAATCTGGTAACGCACTGTTGGTGACTTTGTGCTGGGTGAGGAGATTCTATTTTTTTTCTGTGAGTTGCTTAAAATGATAGAGATGCTTTCTGTTTGGAGGAACAGGTGTAAAACAACTAGTAAACAAAAAACAAAAAAGGCACTAAGGTAACATAACAGGTAACCTCACCAAAACCTTTATTAATCCACAAATTTGATGAATGAAGAAATAAAAAAGCAGCAACTTATTATGGAGCTGACTAAGCTTTCACCCTCATGGGCATCTTCAAGGAGTCAGTTAACTTCAATGTAAAAACTAACCTTTAAATACAGCTATTAATTGAGTGCTTGATTAATCAATGATGAAAAAGCAGGAGGTTACAGTTAAATTAAACAATTATCCCCTAAAAGTTCCTGTTCACCAAATCTCTTAAAAGTCCTGCTCAACAATACCTTGTTTTGCTAAAATCTCCAAGTAAGTAATAGCTACCCAGAATAAATAAATAAACCAAAATAAAAACATCATAAAAAAGCGAGGTGTGTGCAGTTAATAAACTTGTTCCATATAAAACAAAAAACATATCTGTTAAAAATATTTAAATTTACATACGTTTTATATTATATACAAGCTGCCTTGTATCTTAAAATACATGCTAGATAGTGCATCATTGATACCAGGAGCATTGCTGGCATCAAGTCTCAGTTGCCAAAGACATTCCCTTATTTCCAACATGGTTTTAAAGTCCCCCCCAAAATCCTTTGTGTATATAGCCTGTCAATAACAAAAATAAACTTTTTAAAGAAGTTTGAACAATGATTCGTGTGTACATACAATGAATTAGTGGTTTTCTTGTTTTATGTCCCTGTAATGTTCTAATATTCATTGTCTCAACTTCTGGTAGTGATGCATACCTATATAGAATGCTGGGCAAGATAAACAGAGTGGCAGCATAAATGGCCATACTTGTGTTACAGTTGCAGTAACCAGGGCTCTTCAAAGTTCTCTTAAAAATTACCTAGACAAACATACCAAAGGGACAAATCATTAATAATTTACAGGCGCTTGCAATTGCCACATTTGGCCATAGTAGCTGGTCTTTGTCCAAAGGATCCATGAGGGGGTCTTCTCTAGTAGGTCTTTTAATTTGAACCTCTACTATTAATATAAAGTCAGGACATTTACCAAGTATGTTGTGTTAGCCAAGTCTGCAGGGGATGAGGCTTTCCCAAGCACCGTAAATAACATCTTTAACTTCAAGTGCCTAACCTATTGTGTTGTAATGCCATTCCTGTTGCCCATTATTGTTTCTGTTATCAGGCACATCTTTATGGTTGGTGACTTTTGTCCCACACTAACCTGTGTGTGTCATGCAAGAAAATTGGAACAAAGTCAGTAGACCTTCTTCTAAATATTTCATGTTGAGAGAAAACAAAGAAAGTATATATCAATGGGATAACCTCTTTGGACAAAATAAGTCCTTCAGTATGTCCAATTCAATTATAGGAGACATCATCCTCTACTGATAATACAGAGACAACCCGTGATCATTTTGGCCCTTAACAACATTTCTGTTAACATAGGCAGGGTGACAACTGCACAATAATGTAGAATTGCTGTAAAGTTTTTCTTTCTGTATAATCTTGATTCTATTTTACCAGTTTTTAGTATATAATTGTAAATCCAGATAATCAATACTCATCTTGCCAACCTTTATTGTAAATTTTAAGAATGTTGTTGTGTTGTTCAAATATAAAAATAAATTCTTCCAGTTAAGTCAAGTGTGCCTTACTTCCAAAAAGCAAAATATCATCCAAAAATCTACAAAATAGATAGGCATCTTAGCCTTATAATCCAGATGTCAACTTCCACAAACTGGTCTTCCCATTCTTAACTAAAACAAAGGTTGGCATAAATGGGTGCACATTTAGCACCGCATAGCCACTTACCTGTGGACTGTCTGTAATACTTATCCTCAAAACCTACAAAATTGTTCCTCCAGTACCATTTGCAACAGATCAACAATAGGTCCTTCTTGGTCTGGTGCAAGGATTGAGTATATGTTTGTTAAGCCTCTTTCTAAACCAAAGTTGAGCCCACAATCATGGGGGATCACTGAAAATAAATTGATAACATCAATAGTGACCAACAAAATATCCACACAGATCATCATGAGACAAAGTTCTGAGGAGCAGGTCAAACAGTGCCACGAATCTTTTTAAAATATATGGCTTCAACCTTTCCAGGATGTCATTGGTCATAATGTTTATGTGAGGAAGCTAGAGGTTCAGTTTTTGATTGTCTAGCTGCAACTATAGGTCTAAAAGGTGGGTTAACTAAATTTTTATAGTTTTAGGTATACCAAAACCTTTCAGGGTGTCATTGACATGTCATAATGTTTATGTAGGTATTCTACTGATAAATATTTATATTCCTCAGCATCTATTATACCTTCACATAGCAACTCATAAAGCATCCAGTCTATTTTGGTGTGCGCCTTCAGGACATCAAATTTAGAAGCTATCTCATATGTGTCGTAGTCATTTAGAATGTTCATCTGCATTAAATAATCAGTGTTGGTCATAATAACCACTCCTCCACCTTTGTCCGGTTTCATAACCCTATAGTCCTTGTTAACAGAAAGTTCCTTTAAGCAAAATAATTCTGCAGATGTTATGTTGTTGTCACATGTTATCTGTCTATTGTCAGAGGCCGCTAATTTGTGTTGTACATAAATGTTCAAAAAGCCAACACAACCAAGATGGTGTGGGGGAGTATAAATGTGCTACTTCTTCTAATTGTAAATAATTAACAGGCTTCCTGTCAACCTGTGTTTAGTACTAAAAAATATACTAAATTCAGTTTTCTTGTAAAGAGCTTTAAATTAATAAGAAGTCTTACTGATGTCATATTTGAAATCAGGGACAAAGAAACTTTTCAATAAGCTAAGATGACTGTCTAAAATCTTCAAACTAGAAAAATTGTAAACAAGGTTGTCACCTAAATAGTAGGACCCTCCTTAGTAATGTTAGCCAAAAGGAGGAATTTTAACATATAGTGGGAGAATGCTGACATAAATCAGTAGATGAATCAAAACAAGATACAGGAGAATCAGTAGGTAAAAGAAATACTGGGAGTGTTATCAGTATTTACAGCTTCGTTCATCTGTTGCGCCGATTGTTGGTGTTGTGGCTATGGGGTGGGGTTCAAGTTCGAGTTGTTTCCTCTCTGTAAGCCCATCCCTCAATTGTTCCACAATATTACTGTCCTGGTCCCTGAGGTGGTCTCTGAACCTCCCCAGTCTTGTGGGTTAACTAAATTTTTATGAATTTTGGGTATGCCAAAAATGGTGGACATGACCGGGTATTCTACTGATAAATATTTATATTCCTCAGCATCTATTATACCTTCACATAGCAACTCATAAAGCATCCAGTCTATTTTGGTGTACTTCTGGACATCAAATTTAGAAGCTATCTCATATGTGTTAGTCATTTAGAATGTTCTGCATCTGCATTAAATAATCAGTGTTGGTCATAATAACCACTCCTCCACCTTTGTCCGGTTTCATAACCCTATAGTCCTTGTTAACAGAAAGTTCCTTTAAGCAAAATAATTCTGCAGATGTTATGTTGTTGTCACATGTTATCTGTCTATTGTCAAGAAGTCGCCTAATTTGTGTTGTACATAAATGTTCAAAAGCCAACACAGCAGGATGGTGTGGGGTATAAATGTGCTACTTCTTCTAATTGTAAATAATTGAGCTTCACTGTCAACCCTGTGTTTAGTACTAAAAAATACTTTTAAATTCAGTTTTCTTGTAAAGAGCTTTAAATTAATAAGAATCTTACTGATGTCATATTTGAAATCAGGGACAAAAGAAAAAACTTTTTTCAGTAAGCTAAGATGACTGTCTAAAATCTTCAAACTAGAAAAATTGTAAACAAAAAAGGAGTTGTCACCTAAAATAGTAGGACCCTCCTTAGTAATGTTAGCCAAAAGGAGAATTTAACATACTAGTGGGAGGAATGCTGACATAAATCAGTAGATGAATCAAAACAAGATACAGGAGAATCAGTAGGTAAGAAAATACTGGGAGTGTTATCAGTGTTGTCGTTCATCTGTTGCGCCAGTTGTTGGTGTTGTGGAAGGTGGGGTTCAAGTTCGAGTTGTTTCCTCCTCTGTCGCCCATCCCTCCAATTGTTCCCTGTGTACTGTCCTGGTCCCTGAGGTGGTCTCTGAACCTCCTGATCTTGTGGGTTGTCTTGGTTCCTCAATCTGTCTGACCGTCTTAACGGAGGTTGGTTTTCTAAAAACCTCTTCATCCTCCTCTATCCCAAAATGTATCTCATTGGTTACCCCCTCCTCCTCAGTTAACATTGTGTTTCTCCTTATGTCCCCATCGTGTTGGGCATCCCTAGTCATATTGGGTAGGAGTAAGCTTTTTCTCTTTATATTCAGTAGTATCCCTTAATAGTTTCTTTTGTTTTCTTTCCATACTTGTTTTAACATATCTGTCAAGTTCAGTTGTAATTCTATCTAATCTACCTTTGTTACTTTCAGAAAGCAAGTCATTGGTAATACTCTGCTTGAGAATAAGTAGTTCATTTTTTAAAACACTTAATCTGTAGTTATTGTCTCTAATGATAATTCTCATTAAGTCTATCCCAGTTCTATCAAAAAGTTGCAACATATTTTTGTATGCCTCAGTGTTTGCCACAATTCCCATAGGGATCCTATATACTCTCAGACCTTTGGGTACCTGGTTAAGTTCTAGTGAACGCTCTAAAAAAACATTGTCCATCTGAAGCGATTTATATTTTTTAGCTAGCTTTTCAAATTTAAATACCTGTGAGTTGAATGTCCCAAGATTTTCTGATCTAAAAGAGTCACTTAATAAAGGGGGCACCAAGAAGTTCTCCATGTCAAACATTGGTCCTGTAGGAATGTTGTTAGTAACAACTCTTCCTCTACTGTTATTATTCTCTCCCTGGTGGGTATTGTTCCTTTCCCCTTTCTGTTTTACCTATTCCATTTTGGTTTCAGTTTTGAGAAATCTGTTTACCTGGTGTTTTTATTCTATGTAGCAGATAAACACTTAAATTGAACAGGTTGCATAAATCATATATATTTTTTTTCCATTGGGTAATTTGCTTCTTGAATAATACTTAAATACAGAGACAATATATGTGGCCTTGTCTTTTCTGATAAGACTCAAGGCTGGCAAAACTGCAAGCACTGTTGATGACTCCCTGCTGACCGAGGAATGTAAATCTCTTTTTTGTCTGTAAGTGGCTTAAACTGACAAAGCTACTTTCTGTTTAAACTGTTGCATTTTATTTTCTGTTTCAAGACATCTGCTTGGCCTGTTGTTTTTGTTCTATATGGCACATAGACAAATTACCCAGGCTGCACATTATACATGTTTTTCCATTGGTTAATTTGTATCTGGAGTAACACATAAATATTCTGACAATATCTGGGCCTTGTATTTCTGATAAGACTCAAAGTCTGCAAAATATATAAGCACTGTTGGTGAAAACCTGCTTGGTGAGGAATACAGATTTCTTTTTTGTTTGAGAGTTGTTTAACCTGATACAGCTGTTACTGTTTTTGCCTGTTCCATTTTGCTTTCTCTTTTGAGAAATCTCATTAGCCTGTTGTTTTTATTCTATGTGACAGATAAACACTTAAATAAGCCAGGCTGCACATTTCATGTTTTTTTTTCCCATTGGTTAATTTGCTTCTTGACAGACATGTAAATACACAGAAAATATATGTGACATTTTCTTTTCTGATAAAAATCAAGGACTGCAAAATCTACAAGCGCTGTTGGTGACTCACTGCTGGGTGAAGAAAGTAAATCTCTTTTTTCTCTATGATTTGCTTAAACATATAGAATTGATTTATATTTTACTTGTTGCATTTTGTTTTCTGTTTCAAGAAATCTACTTGGCCTGGTATTTTTGTTCTATGTGGCAGATAGACACTTTAATTACCCAGCCTGTGTATTTCACATTTTTATTGCCTAATTTGTTTCTTGGGCTACACTCAAATCAACAGAGAATATTTGAGACTTTCTCTTTTCTGATAAGACTCAAGGACTGCAAAATCTACAAGCACCCTGTTTGGTGAGAAATACACATTTTTTTTCAGTGAGTTACTTAACTTGATAGAGCTTCTTACTGTTTTACCTGTTCCATGTTGTTTTAAGTTTTGAGAAATCTACTTCACCTGGTGTTTTTGTTCTATGCAACAGATAAACACTTAAATTACCCAGACTGCACATTTCACACATGATTTCATCAGTTATTTTGCTTCTCGAGTGATACTTGAATTCACACAGAATATCTGTGGCATTTTCTTTTCTGATAAGACTCAAGGACTGCAAAATCTACAATCACGTTTGTTGACTCCCTGTTGGGTGAGTCAAGTAAATCTCTTTTTTTTGTCTGTGAGTTGATCAAAATGATAGCAGTGCTTTCTCATTTACCTGTTCCATTTTGTTCTCTCTTTTGAGAAATCTGCTTGCTTGGCGTTTTTGTTCCATGTGACAAATAGACACTTTTCATTTCCCTGGCTGCAAATTTCACATTTTTTTTTCATTCATTAATGTGTTTTTTGAGTGATATTTAAATATGCAGAGTATCACTGGCATTGTCTTTTCTGATAAGATTCAATGCCTGCAAAATCTACAAACATTGTCGGTGACTCCCTGCTGGGTGAAGAAAGTAAATCCTATTTTTGTCTATGAGTTGCTTAAACTGGTTGATCTAATTTTTCTTTTACCTGTTCCAGTTTGATTTCTGTTTTGAGAAATCTGCTTGGCCTGTTTTTTTGGTCTATGTTACAGATGGAAACTTAAATTATCCAGGCTGTGCTTTTCACCATGTTTTTCATTGGATGATTGTTTTACTTGCATGATACTTAATTATATATGAAATATCTAAGGCCTTGCTTTTCTGACAAGACTCAAGGCCTGCAAAATCTACCAGCACTATTGGTGATTCCCTGCTTTATGAGGGGATCTAAGTCTCTTTTTGTCTGTGAGTTGCTTAGCTTGATAGAGCTGCTTTCCATTTTACCAATTCCATTTTGTTTTCTGTTTGGAGAAATCTGCTTCACCTGGGTTTTTCTCCTCTGTGCCAGAGACACACTTAAATTACTAAGGCTGCACATTTCACGTGTTATTTTTTCCCATTGGTTAATTTGTGTCTTGCATGACACTTGGTTGAGTCTGAGGAAGCCTGAATAGGTGAAAGCGCTAACTCGTTGTTTTGTAATAAAGCTTTTTAACCCGTTTTGGAACTTTTTTGAACTTCATTGTGTTATACAGTGCCACTGAGGACATTTTCATCACAAGAGGATTTTATCTCCTTCCTGCTGTGTTCCGCTCCGCTGATATTTGTCTTATATCCTTATGACACTTAAATACTTAGACAACATCTGTAGCCTTGTATTTTCTGATAAGACTCAAGGCCTCCAAAGTCTATAAGCACTATTGCTGTCTTCCTACTGGGTGAGTAAAGTAAATATCTTTTTTTGTCTGTGAGTTGATTAAAATGATAGAGATGCTTTTTGTTTTACCTGTTCCATTTTGTCTTCTATTTTGAGAATTCTGCTTGGCCTGGTGTTTTTATTCTGTGTAGCAGGCTGCACATTTCAGGGTTTTTTCCATTAATTTGTTTCTTGAGTTATACTTAAATACACAGACAATACCTGAAGCCTTGTCTTTACTGATATGACTCAAGGCCTTCAAAATATACAAGCACTATTGTTGACTCCCTGATGAATGAGGAATCTAAGTCTCTTTTTTGTCTGTCAATTGCTTAAAATAATAGAGATACTTAAATAGGTAGACAATATCTGTGGCCTTGTCTTTTCTGATAAGAATCAATTCCTGCAAAATCTACAAACACTGTTGGTTACTCTCTGCTGGGTGAGGAAAGTAAATATATTTTTTGTTTGTGAGTTGCATAAACTGATTGAGCTGCTTTCTGTTTTACTTGTTCATTTTGTTTTCAGTTTTGAAAAATCTGCATGGCCTGTTGTTTTTGTTCTGTGTAGCAGATAGACACTTAAATTACCCCAGATGCATATTTTACAAGTTTTGTTTGTATTTCATTGGTTAATTTGTTTCTTCAGTAATACTTTAATGCACAGCAAGTATCTGTGACTTGTCCTTTCTGATAAGACTTATGGCCTGCAAAATCTACAACCACTGTTGGTGACTCCCTCCTGTTTTTTTTCCACCCTTCCTCTCATTCCTTGATCTGCTTTTTAAACTTGGTGATTTTTAAGCTGCCCACTCTTAATGTAAATTAAGCTTCATAGGTTCCTCCCTTTCTCTCCTGATGATTATATCTTTAGTTATTATTATTATTATTATTATTATTATTATTACTGTATTTCTTTGTGCTCATTTTGGAAAAAAAGTGCATTTTGCATCTCATTGTCTGTTCTACAGATTTATTTGCTCTGAGTTCATTATCCAGCTAGTTGTTGGATAAAGTAATGCATTTTTACTCTCTAGCAAGCTTTTTTCTGTGTTTTTTCATCTAGGGGACAGAGGACGTTCCATTTAGTGGCAGTGTGTGGTACCTGGTCTGTCTAGATTGGGGAATTACACTAGAGATTCCTGTGTGTAGTTGTTTTGTTGGCCAGGGGGCTTATTAATCAACTTTCCCTGTTTTTAGTGTCTTTATACATTCTACACAGTTGAGTGACTCTTAGCTCATTCCCACAAAGCAAAGTACTTTTATTGAATACTCACACTTTTATAAGAATTTTAAAGTACACTGTTGTTATATTGAATTAAGGATTGCCTTTCCTTAAGTTTAAGTTTGTCTGTGATAGCATTTCACTCCTGAAACTCTTTCACTCTCCTTTTACTTTCAGATGACTGAGATTATTCATCTAGTGGCAGTATGTGTTTACCTTTACCTGGTCTGTCTGAGTTGGGAATCACAAAAAAGGGCACTAAATTCAGTTGTTTTACTGGCTAGAGGGTTCAGTAGTCAGTTGTCTGTATTTCCAAACCCAGTATTAATCTGGCACATTTGCATGGAGCTGCTTTCTGTGCCAGTGCCCTGTACAGACACAAATAGGTTCATAGGTTCATAGGTTCATACTAGGCTATCTGCCCTGGGGCAATTATAAGCCTAGCCCAATTCTGTATGGCTTACGCCATCCCTTGATTGGAGTATACTGTGCCCTTTTTAAGGTTTAGTTTACTGTGCCTCTGCCTAATAGTGACATGGGAGTAATCCCTGGGACAAACCTACGATCCCCCATCCACTTATCGAGATTCTTCTTGAAGAGATTCAGTGAGGTGCTCTGCCTCACATGAACTAGTATTCTACTCCAGAGTGAAGGGAGCCTCTGGGTTATGAACCTGTCCCTCCAGCAAGTTCTATTTATTTCTGTGCTGAGGTTCAAGTCCCTCGAGCGTGTGGCTCTAAGGGATTTAGATTTACTGAGGTGGAGCATGTCCATTAATTCTGGATTTGACATAGCTTTGTATGTCAGGCATAGATCGCCTCGAAGTAGGCGGTATGCAACTGAGTAGAGCTGGAGTTTTTTTAACCGAGCAGCATATGGCATCTGATTGAGACCCTTGATCCTCTTGGTGAGATACTTTTGGGGTCTTTCTAATTGCTGTAGGTGTCGGATAAGGTACATCCCAAAAGGGGCATTGTATTCTATGATGGGCCTGATGAGGGATGAATAAAGGGGCACGATTACCTCTCTTGATCTAGATGTGAAACCCATCGTGATGAGGTGGGCTATGCAGAAGGTCTTTCTAACCACTTTGGCAATGTGGTTTTCAAAGGAGAGATTACTATCAACTTGGGTCCCCAGGTCCCTAATAACTTTCTCTGTACTTAATGGGTTTCCGCCTATGTGGTAATTTGTGGGCACATTGTTTTTGCCAAAGGGTATGACTATACATTTTTTGGCATTTAGCTTTAAACCATGGCGCTGGCTCCAGTTATCTGTCTCTGTGAGACCTTTTTGAAGGATGTTTGTGTCAGCTGGAGAGTTGATTATGGCACCCAGTTTGCAGTTGTCTGCGAACTTGGTGAGCCATAGTCCTCCCACGTTTGCCTGTACCTCGAAAAAGTATATACCGAACAAGAGTGGTCCCAGGACAGAACCCTGTGGGAAGCCACTTGTGACCGGTTTCGAGTCTGACATGGCTCCAGCAACTCTCACTCTGTGGGTTCTGTCTTTGAGCCAGTTTGTGACCCATCTTGTGACATAGGGGTTTATATTTAAGCTGGATAGCTTATCTATGATGCCCGAGTGAGGTATTGTGTCAAATGCCTTTGCAAGGTCCAGATAGGCTGTGTGGACTACCTTCCCTTCATCTATGGCTTTGGTGACTGTTTCAAAGAAGTCAACCAGGTTCAAAAGGCAGGATCTGCCCTTGACAAAGCCGAACTGGGTAGGATCTAGTGTCTGTAGGTTCCCAATGTCTTTGTTTATGAGCTCCATGATGATCCTCTCCATAGCCTTGCAGACTAAGCTAGTCAGGCTTATGGGGCGATAGTTTCCAGGGTCCGTAGAGGCTCCACCTTGGTAGAGTGGGACCACTGTTGCTGTACGCCATTCTGTGGGCACATATCCTGTAGTGAGGCTGAGATTGTATAGCTGTTTTATTTGAGGGATTAGTTCCTCTTGTAGTCCATGTAGGACGCAACCTGGGATGCCATCTGGTCCCATTGAAGCAGTGTTTTTTGCTTTGGAGAGGGCAGCCTTCACCTGAGCATCTGAGATGTTTGGGAGGCAGCCCTCTGCTGGGATAGATACTTGCTCTTTTGGGGGGGGGTGGAGAAGTTTGCACTGAACCTGTCTGCCAGGATATTGGCGATGTTTGTGGGTTCAGTGTATTTTTTGTCATTTAGAATCAACTCAGAACAAGTCTGGGAGTTGCATCCCAGGTTTCTAACATAACTGAAAAAAGCCTTATGATTGTCTTTGGTGTCCTGTGCAATTTTTCTCTCGAAGCTGGCCTTGGAGGATTTTATGAGGGATCGTAATTTTTTGCTAGTACTGATCAGAGATGCCTTCCCTATTAGGGATTTTGTTCTATCATGTAGTAGCTTCCTCCTTCTGTTGTACAGTTTATTTATGGCAGGGGCCCACCAGAATGGACGCCTGCCTTTGGATGATTGGGTCTTGGTTTTGTTTGGGATAGCATGATCCATGCATTCCTGGAGATGTCCGTAGAATGCATTTATATAGGATTCTGCAGTTTGGGCTGTAGTTTCCACTGGCCCTGGGGCCTTGAAGGATTCCACTTCGGTTTTGAGAAGTGAGAAGTTCGCTTTTAAGAAGTTTTTCACTGTGGTTTTCTGGGCTTGGGGTGGGGTCGGGATGTGGACATCCAGTGAAATTAATTTATGGTCTGAGCTTACCAATGAGGGATATACTTCTGGTGTGGAGCATAGAGTCCCCATGTTGGTAATGATCAGGTCTAGTATGTTGTCCCCTCTTGTGGGAGTGGTGACTAGTAGTTCCATAGCATTTGAGTTTATAATTTCCAGGAATCTTTGGGTTAAGGTGCTGGGGCTTGAGTAGTGCTTCCAGTCAATGTTTGGGTAGTTGAAGTCGCCCAATATAATGGTGTTCGGAGAGATCTTAATGTTCTCCAATGTTTTCAGGAAAGCCGAATGGGATTCCTGACTTTGAGAGGGTGGTCTGTAGGATGCTATAAACTGAAAAGCAGTCTTGCCCACTGTTAGTTGCACATGGATGGTCTCCGATACTTCGTGCAATGCCACTAACCTGGAGGCGTGGATAACCTTGATAAATATGGAAACTCCCCCTCCTTTTGTGGTTTGGTCCAGGTTTTGGGGCCGAAAAGCATGATATGAGGTATAGCTTGGTAGTGCTGGGGTGCTCTCTGGAGCCTTGAACCAGGTTTCTGTCACTGCACAGATATCGATGTTCTCCATACTGAGGAGAGCTTGAGTCGTGCATCTTGAGGTTAAGACTTCTGGCGTTTAGCAGCATTACCTTTAGTTTCTTGTTCCTTGTGCTGTCTATGGGGGTGGGTTTGACTTTTGAGCCTTGCCTAAAAAAGGCACTATGGGGGTGGCAAGAGCCTTTGCCAATATCCAAAGGCCCAGTGGTGACAGGTGCAAGTCGTCCCTAGCGAAGCAACGTGGCTTGTCGAGCATGTCATCCCAGGCTGACAGACACTGGATCCCCCTTTGAATGACACCAAAATTTTAGCCAATTGTTAAAATCGATCATTTTGTCTTTGTACTGTGGCATCATTCTAGGTGAGGGTAAGATGCTGCTCAAGGTCAGGGTCATACCAGCCTGGGCTACATGATCAGAGAGCTCCTCTATGTCTCTTTTCATGTAGTCCAGGGAGGTACATCTCAGGTCATTCACACCAGCATGTACAATGACTGAGTCATATTTGCATTTGCTTTGGTGTGACCTGAGTGCTTGCGTTATGTGTCGGATCTTAGCACCCGACAGGCAGCTCACCGTGACCTTCTCTTTATTCAGCCTGGTGAGCGGGGCGTCAGTGTGTCTGACAATAGAGTCACCTATAACAAGAGTATCAGGTGTGTTATTCAGCCTTAAGGGCTGTGGCTGTAGCACACTGACTTTGTGGGTTATGTGTTGTGTGTGTTTTGTTTTGAGGTAGCGTTTGCTTGGATGTCTGCTTTGGAGGTGTCTGTTACTTAGGTAGATTTTTATTTAGAGCCTCGAGTATGTTTTGTATATTTATGTGTTTGGTTCGCTGATGTGGTGGGACTATGTGATACTGGAATTGTGTTGTGTGAGGTTACCTTCTCCTCCTGACTGGTTACACCAGTTTTGAGATGAGAGAGCTCAGCCTCCAGTTTGGCTAAATAGTTGCATCTCTCACATATATTTGAACCTGTTTGGAGGAGGAGAGGGTTGTCCGTGTACATGAGACAGTTGTAACATTGCCTCAAAATTCCCTGATTCACCAGCTGGACTGGAGAGGAAACCATTGACTGACCTTTGGACATGCTAGAGTAATAGGGAAACTGAATTTAAGACAGACCAATAGAGGACAGGGTAATCGTAGAAACATTGGTTATTTTCATTATACTGTGAAAGTTTACGGTGCTATTTTTTATTTATTTATTTATTTTTTTGTACTTTTTTAAAGTTTAAAGTTGTATTTTCAAACTGCTATAAGGGCTGCTGTTCTGCACTGAAATACTTTGTATCTAATGTTTCTTAGTATTAAACATCTGTTTATGGTTCCTTGACACTAAGGCTCCAAACCAGTCATTTTCAATTAAGATGGTCAAAGTCTGCACTCTTTTGGCAGGACAGGGCTAATTTCACCTATATGAGCTGGGAATTGCTTGGGGAACTCTCATTGTGTTTACCTGAGTGTCCTTAGGGCATAGTTAGTGTAAAACTTGATTTTATTTGAGCATATATAAGCCTCAAGTTTGCTTAAAGCTGATCTTCATGCAGCAGATGTTACTGTTGTCTTGTATACATGCAATCACCAGAGGTTAACATTTCCCTATAAAAACACCTCAGATCTTTTCCTCAGTCCTGTGTTACTCAGTTGGCAATTAGTTTACACAGTGAACAGCATTAACACATTTAGTAAAGACTATTTTGGTCTACCTTAACTTATTATAGCTCCTAGGACAATTGCTGCTTATAGAGCATCTGGTTTGGGTGCTGGTCAGCGTCGCTGGTTAGGTTAGCTGCAGATTACACCAAGTAAGCACCCTTCCCTCATCCAGTTACAAGCACCCTCCACTCCAATTCTTTAATGTACACATTAGTACCTGCAGTCATGGATGGGCACTTTCCTGTTATCTCTGCATCCAGCTTGGTGGACATGGGCAACCTGAAACAATGTAACAATTGCCTTATGTACATTGTCAACCACTTAATTCTTGAACAGACAAATGCAGTTTGTGATAGATGTAGTTACACACTGACACTGGAGGCTAGACTCTCACATACAGAAACAAAAAGCAATATACAGGCTGTCAATTGACTCACACACATCACTCACTGCACCCATAAAGAACCACATACATAGATCCTCATATGTGAAGGTGCTCATATGGAACTTACCCAAACCACAAAGGTCTCTCAGGTGCAATCCTTAAAAACTCCACATGTACAAAAACAAGACAATTCCCATCACAGCACATTAAGCTATATCTCATTGTGTCTCAACAACCAAGACCATAATGTGAAACACTCCATAACCCAATATTATGGTCATAGAAGACTCCACTGTGAGACACACTGATGTCTGCCTTACCAGGCTGGATAAGAAGAAGGTTACATTTAGTTGCCAGTCAGTGACCAGGATCCACCAGATGCAAGCACTCAGGTCACTTACCCCTAAGTACCAATATGACTCAGTCATAGTCCATGTGGTCATGAATGACCTGACATGTACCTCCTTTGATTATATGAAGAGATACACAATTGAGCTCTCAGAATATGTGTCACAGGCAGGCATGAGCCTAGCACTGAGCAGCATTCTACCATCTCCAAGGCTGATGCCACAAAAGGAATAGAAAATGATTGATTTTAACACCTGGCTTCACTACTGGTGTCATTCCAAAGGGGCCCTTGTCAGCCTGGGAGGACATGTCTGACAGGTGACTTTGCTTTGCCAGGGATGGTCTTCATCTGTCACCTCTAGGCTTTTGGATATTTGACAAAACATTGTCCAATGTTATAGTGCCTTTTTCAGGCACTGCCAAACAGACAAATCTTTCAACATAATAAAAGCTACTCAGACAAGCTAAAGGTGTTACTAGTCAATGCTAGTAGCCTCAGCAAGAAACTGGACTCCCTGGAAGCTCTATTTACCTTTGATAATGCTGACATCTGTGCAGTTACTGAAATATGATTCAAAGTCATGGAAAGCATTCTGGCAGTGTATGGCTGTCACATCTTTCATACATTCAGACCACCCACTGAACATGAAAGAGCAACAGGCAGAGGAGTATCTATTTACATAAAAGATAAGCACACCTCAAGGCTGGTCAAACAATATGACATGCTTGAGCTATACTATATCCAAATAGCCATGGAAAAATCCATTACCATACTCTTGATATCTACAGGTACTCTACCATGAACCAGAAAACCCTTACATCATACATGAAATAGTAGACTCACTCACCATACAGCCCAATAACATACTTGTGGGTAATTTTAACTACCCCTCCATTAATTGGGAGGCATACATGACCACAAACATGCAAGCCCAAAGATTTCTTGACTTTATAAATTCAAATGCCCTGGAGCAGATAATCTGTACTCCCACTAGCTGAGCAAATATCCTAGATCTAGTACTTACAAATATGGCAGAGTGTTGCATACCCCTAATATTACGTCCTCACTGGTAAGATTAGAGCACAAAGTGGTCTCCCTTGAAATAAAGGTAAAACTAGTTCCCTCACCTAACCCAAAAACTTTGAGAACTTCAATAAAGTAAATTACCCCCTTATTAAAGGATGGAATATAGCTAGTTTCCAAGCTCCCCCAAATCCAGAAAACATAGAAACCTATGCAGAGGCATATACAAAAGCCTTGTAAACATATAAACAACTGCATTAAAATGACAGTACCAGATTGAAATAAACACAGGTCAAACTGCAAAAACAAGCCACCCTGGTGGACCCTTGGTATTTATAAGTTGTATGACTAAAGAAAGAAAATCCCATTAAGAAGTAAGAGGGAATGTGCACAACAGAGCAAAAAGTCCCTCATTAGTCAAAACAAGGAAATCAGGGAACTAGTCAAGTCTATGAAAGCAGAATTTGAGGTAAAAATAGCCTCCAATGATCAGGTAAACTATAAGGCCCATAATGTGAAACACTCCATAACCCAATACTCTGGTCATAGAAGACTCCACTGTGAGACACACTGATGACTGTCTTACCAGGCTGGATAAGAAGAAGGTTACCACTCCTGTTCAGGATATACCTGTACTTCTCTGAAATCAATGCTAATGTGGAAGGCCTCTGGATGACAATGTTTGTGATGATTGCAAACTGGGAGCAACCACTGAATCCCCAGTGATGTAGATTTCTTTCAAGAGAGTCTAGATCAGGAAAATCATTGGTGCCAGAACCATGCCCTAAACTAAATGTGAAAAAATACATTATCATACCCTTTGGGAAGTCAAATACCCTTGCAAATTACAACATCAATAGCACACCCCTAAGAGTAGACTCAGAGGTGAGAGATCTAGGTGCACAGATAAATAATAGCCAGAAATTTGACAGCTATGAGTCCACAGTGGTGAGGAAGTCCTTCTATGTGACACAACTTATAAGCAAAGGTCTAGCAATCAGATCAAAGGAAATTATAGTCCCACTGTACTCAGCCCTCATTAGATCAATAATTAAGTACAATGCACCATTTGGCACGTACTTGACTATGCACTTACATGTCCAGTGAGAAGTGACTAAAAGCCTATCCCTTTACTCTGTCTCCTACTGACTATTAAGGGGTGACCTATGTCTGGCCTACAAAACATTCACAAATTCAGCCCTGATGGAGCTGCTATACATCTGTAAGTCAAACAGCATGAATGTCATCCAATCTAGGGATCTAAATTTAGTCAGCGACTCAAACAAAATATGCTGGAGACTAAGATATATGCCTCAGAGATTGCCCCTTATTTGGAACAGTTTTCCTATTCACATTAAGCAGAGCCCTTCCTTGGTCCTCTTCAAATGCAATTTGGATCAATGGATGAGGAATCACTAACTCACACCTGGGGAAGCACCTATATCCCTTATGGGCAGGGGCAATCTATAAGATACTCAAGGCATAGGCAGAAATCCATGCCATCCTCTTGCCCTTAGGGGCCATATATTGGGTAAAATTGGGTTATATTGGCTAAGCTTGTTAGGGCTGTTAAGCTGTTAGCCTAGTAATCTCCTATGAACCTATGAACTTATGGAAATGAAAATATACTTCTTAGTAATTAAACCAAGGGATACACATATCACGTAAAATAACTCTGAATTCAGAGGTCAGTATACCATTCTGCACGTTCTTTTACTCAAATGGCAACATGCCAACAATATTTATATTATCACAATTCTTCATGCTAAATTGCATGCCCTTCTATGTCTGCAAATGGTCTATTGTGATCAGTGTACTATGCTTGTAAACAAAGAAAATAAATAAATTAATGAATAGACAAATAGTTGTATTGTCTGTGTAGGTAGTCTACAGGGAATCTTTGTACTAGCTGTTGTCATTGCATGTCACGACTGTTGTCTGCAAATTATTATTATTTAAGTACACTGAAAAAGTTTTCATCAGAGAAAATGGTAACAGAGGCATGTACAATGGCTGTTTTATTTCACTCACAGTGAGGGACACAGCTGTAGGTCAATAACAACTACCTGTTAATGTATATATATTGTTTGGAGAAGGATAAGCTCATGGAGCACATGGCCATGGAATGTTTACCATGTGATGGTAAATCTGCTAAAGTCATTGCAAAGAAGGGCCAGAAACAGCACCTGTGCTATACATAGTTATAAACATCAAACTTCCTAGTGTATTCTGACTGCTTCATTCTATGCATATAACATGTTTTTGATGTGCACAATTAACTTAAAGTGCATGAGGGACATGAGATGACGTGGGGGGTCTTCCACAGGATGCAGCAAAGACTTACAGCACAACAGGGTCACTAGGAATCGCAGATAATTGACAGTGTGTTGTATGTCATTATATATTATGTTATGTCTCACTTATGTGTATCTACAGTAGAAGCAGTGAGCAGGATGAAGGTATGCGACAGATATATCTACCACAGGTAGCTGCTGTTGAAGGCAAGGCTAGATCTTGACAATGGGCTTAGATGGATAAAGCTCTCTCAGGCAGGGAGTTTGCCCCCTTACATGCAAGGATCCCCACATATTGGGCTTTCCCACCTAGACCTAGTGGTACATTATTATCCGGTAGACAGTTTGAGCTGCATAGTGATCCTCCTGCAGTGAGTCACAGATTCACTCATCCAGCTGATCTCCGTTAGGCCACCAGCAGGTGAACAGGCCCATGACTGCAGCCATCCTGGACCTTCAGGTTATAATAGTTGTTAGTGACTTGCCTTCTGTAGACTGCA
>NC_056741.1:338947544-338982546 GCF_019279795.1 Protopterus annectens | reverse complement strand
ACTTTGTGACAACAAAGCATTAAAAAAGAATGAAAAGGAAAAAACACCAGCAACTCCTGTATTATGTAGTGCTGTCATCATATGTAATATCAGGACTCCCTCAGGCAGACATGTGTCATTAATACATGCAAAGATTTGTACATTGTCCAAATACATTATTTTGAGCAGCATATTTAAATTAACAAAACAGTTCCTGTCCAATCATAATGTGAGAACAGTAGTCTTGCACCTCGGGCTCATTCAAAGAAAAGAGGGAAAAGGAGGGGTACTAGGGGATAGGTGGAGGGCTGTGCAGTGGGTGAACTGAAGGTGTATGAAAGGTTGCGTGAGAAAAAAAGAAAAATAATAAAATAAAAACCTTATCAACTTTAATATACCCAGTCGGGTCACATTGCAATACTTGTGGTTTATATATGGCATCATTCTGATTGGACCAAGTCCAGTTACATTTCAATATGTGCAATCTCCACACCAGTTAAGGGCACATGTAATGTTTAGGCTTTTGTTAAGACCTGCATTGACATTGCTGAACCTGTGTAGGCATTGCTTACCCCCATGCAAACATACTTAAACACGCTTACTGCTGCTTAGAAGTGCTTACTGCCACTTACCCCCATGCTAATTCCCTTAAAAAAATAGAAAAAAGGTTGATAGGAAGGTGGCAAAAAAGGGGCACAAAGAGGGAAAGACATTATGGAAAATAGGTAGGGATGTGCAGGAAGGGTGTAGGGAAGGTTCTACCTGACTTCGTCGACAGCGCAGAAGACCGACATCGGAATCCGGAGCTCCAGAAGATCGAAAGTGAAGAAGACCGACGCGAATCGCGAGTGGCAGAACATCGACAATGCAGAAGACCGACACGACGGATGACAACACCAACGCCGAGGATGCCGACATGGGGAAAGGCTGTGTGAGTATGCGGTAGTGACGGACGTTAGGGTGCGAGGCAGGTAAGTGTGGAGATTGACGGTCTGTGGGGATAGGGTGGGTTAAGTGAGTTAGGGTTAGGAGCGATAGGGGTGGGTTAAGTGAGTTAGGTTAGGGAGTTTATAGGGGTGGGTTAAGTGAGTTAGGGTTAGGGAGCGATAGGGTGGGTTAAGTGAGTTAGGTTAGGAGCCATAGGGGTGGGTTAAGTGAGTTAGGTTAGGAGTTTATAGGCGGTTAAGTGAGTTAGGTTAGGAGCCGGTAGGTAAGTGTCACGAGCAGTGACGGACCTTAGGGTTAGGGTAAGGTTTAGTGTGGGCTTGTAAGGATTTTGGTGTGCTTGTGTTGTGTGTGTGGTTTGTGGAATGGGGATGTGTTTTGTTTTTAATTGTTATTGTGGTGTGTGCAGTGTATGGGGTTTCGTGTTTGTGTACCGTCGGTTATTTCGTTGTCGGTTATGTGTGGTTTCGTGTTTATGGACTGTCGAATATGTGGTGTCGGTGATGTGGTTGTCGGTGTTGTGTGGTTTCGACTATGTCAGGTAGAACCGTAGGGAAGGTCCATAGCTGCCCATTTCATCTACATCAACAGCTGTGCATATACACTGCATTTGGAGGTAGATTTGGACACACAAACCCCTGAGAGAAGGGTGAGAACAGCAATAACATGTGATGCAAAGTAGACTGGATTAGATGTGTCCAGTGGACATGTGTGCAAAATGGACAGCTATGTATGGGGCAACATATATTCTGGGGAACAGAGTGCCCTGTTTGTGTTGTATTATGAAGGTGAGAGTGGGATGTTGGGGAAGGATAGTAGGTATACTTGGGGAGGATATGTCAGGTAGTATGACAGACATGGGAGGCAGGACAGCATAGAGGGGTGGTATGTGACACGTGGGGGTAAACACCTTGGATGGGGAGTGGTGTATGGAAGTCACAAGGCCATGAGCCCCCATATGAAAAGAGTGGGATTGATGTCCCCACCCATGGGCAGTCATCAATGCACCTTCAAAGGTGGCTGTGCTGGGTGCTGAGAAGGAGGGGCAGGCTGACCCTTTAAGTGGGTCATGCAGACCCCAAGCTGGCATGGTTGGCCCCCACACACCTTATGGAGCTCACTATGCACCACAGCCCAGAGCCCACAACTGGCGTCAGGTGACATGTTTGTGTCTTCCCCTGATCACAGGGGGCTAGGCCCCAGCCCCTGTGGCGGTTCAACCAAAAGGTGGTGCAGGGAAAATGGATGGGGAGGTGCCAGGCTGGGTCACAGACATGCTGGTGCCTGGTGTCATGGCCACTTGAGGTGGGACAGATGTTTCCTCTGGGACCATCCTTCCCAAAAAGGCTATGGTGTTGCAGTTGTAAAACAGATATGGGTTACTAACAGTCAATAGCATTTAGTAGTACGTATGAGAGCATGCATAGATATACCCATTAACCCAGGACACCAGATTTGGAACAGTTGCTGAGCAAGCAGAACACATGCATATATACTGCATGACATATGTACAAAGGGTGACTGACCTGTGGCTGGAGCTATGAACACTGGCCAAATATTGGCATGTTGTTGTGATGACCTCAGACATTTATATGTATATATGTGCAAACAGACACACACACACACACACACACACACACACACACACACACAGACACGCATATATATATATATATATATATATATATATATATATACACATATATATATATATATATATATATATATATATATATATGTGTGTGTGTGTGTGTGTATACACAGATAAATATCTATATATATAATACAGCACATAACAATGACATATATGACCACAGGCACTGCTAATGGGGGTGAGGGAGCTCAATCAACATACGTGTACACGTACCAATATTCTCTCCCCCCAGCCAAACAGGTCAAACATACAAACCACTACTCCACAACCTACAGCTAGGATACTACCAGTGGGAGAAACAGTGTCGACCCGCTAAGTCTAATCTAGAAACAAAGACAGGTTCGTCGTCGCGTGGGACAGGCCAAAAACTGAATAGAATTTTTGGCCTTCCTGTACCAGATACACAGATGGCAGGGCACATATGTTCATGGACTACAAGGTTGGAAAAGCCTGATGATCCTTGGGTTGAGACAACGTACGTGATGGATCCAGAGAAATGGAGATCGGGTAAAGTGTAGTGGTGTGGTTAGATTCAGTTGAGACCTGTAGGAAGGATGATTGCTGTGGAGGAGGAGGGGGGGATAATGGGTATGACATTATGGACTGAGGTGTGTCGGGGTTGGATGGACCCATTCTAATTAAATCACCTCATGGATATAAGCAAGAAAGGAGGGGGGAAACAGGAAAGAAACTGAGACAAACCATTTCCCATGGCAAAGCACGTTATGAGTAATATGTATGCTGCATAACCCATGAAATAACATATATATATATATATATATATATATATATATATATGTGTGTGTGTATACTGGAGTACTGTAGTAAATGTACATGTGAGGTGTCAGTATCATAATGCATAAAGCAGTAGTTAGGTTAAGCAGCAATAAGCAGTAGGGAGCATATGTCAGCACTAGTAAGTGAGTATAAGGCCGTATGCACGGGGGTGAGCTATGCGCATAAAAGTTAAGCAAATTTGACGCAAACTCTCTGTAAGCATATGTAACTGGATGTTTGTGTTTACACGACGGTAAACACAGCGTACACAAAGTAAGCAATTTTGAGGCTAACCTGGTGTAACCGGATGTTACCTGCAGTTGGCAATGCTTACCGTCGCACAAACACGCTTCCAACTGCTTAAACGTGCCTTAATCACTCTGTATCTCACCGCCCTTGTTCTGCCCAGCAACAAGACTAACAGCCACTGCAAGGCTCAAACCCAGGACCCTGCACCCCACAGCCATAGTGAATTATCACTACACCATATCAGATACACATAAGTCCCAAGTATTCACAGACATATCATGCAGCGCAGTCAATCTGCATAAGGGGAATTGTACTAATATCATAACACTCAACCTCTTAATGCAAAAATTCTGGACACAGTGTGACAAAAATTTGGGGTACAAATTTGGATAAATGTGAAATATTATTCTTATTACATGTAAAACGTTACTAGTTAAACAGTGATTTGTTGTAATACACATAATCTGAACAACATGAAGTCTGAAACTCTAATGTATCATCATTCCTGACTGACCCCATTCCTGACATCATCCACGTCAATTGGCCAGAGTGGGACAGGTCAAAATTGTGAGCCAAACATGCATGGACATATGGACAATTACAGATCTGTAACTGCAGAGAGACACACAGGAAAAACAACCAGAACCTCTCACCACAAAATAACTAACCATATGCACTGTTAATGGGGGTGGGGGGCTCAAATGACAGATACCTGGTGATTACTGCTATGCCTCCCCTCCACAACCGTAACAGATATGCTGTGAAATGCAATTTCCAGCACATGCAGTTCTTGACCCCAGGAATCTCCACAACACAGCTACAATGGCTTAACAGTAAGCCACTATACCTGTAAAAAGTCAGGGCAATATCTGTAACATATCATGCAGACAATACATGTATATTCATGTAGATATATGTACACATATATATAAAGATATATATATATATATATATATATATATATATATATATATATATATATATGTGTGTGTGTGTGTGTACATACACACATATATATATATATATATATATATATATATATATATATATATATATGTGTGTGTGTGTGTGTGTGTGTGTGTGTGTGTGTGTGTGTGTGTGTGTGTGTGTGTGTATACAGATATAAACAGACAAAACTTATTAGTAGCCATACATATGTAGAAGTACTGCACAATACAATAATGTATGCCATCTGTGACAGCACATAGATTTTCAAATACATATTCAATGATGAATTAAAGGCCCAAACAAAACAGTAGATGCAAACACTGTGGATATATAACATACTATGCTGTCCAGGCTGAGGCCTGCAATTAGTACAACAGTAAAAAAACATTAGCATTCAAGATGAGAAACAATCAACAATTACAGATGTAGGTCAGTAGCCTCCATTTACAGTCTGTAGTCAAGCCCTAGGGGGAAATGTAGTAGTTGTGGTAATGTCACTGTATCTCTTACATAACATTGCTTAACCTAACATCTCACTATCACATTGACTGAACTTTGTGTAACACTGTAAGCTGTAGCCCACCACTGGTCCCATGGAGGAATGTATGAAAGTGTACAGCCATATACCTCAATGTGTCTTAACACTTTTATCCCTGACAAGTTGTCACAGCCTAGGTTAATGGCATTGAACCCCCCCATAAAAGGCTGTACAAGGGCAAGGAACACTGTGTACCACACACTGACCTCTGGAATGTACAAGGGCACATATGTGTTGTCCAGCTGTTGCCCCCATATATATGGACCTTGCCCAACATTTGTTGTGGGAGTCCATGACATGACTGGGATGATAGCAGTAATGCTAGCAGTAAATAATAATAGTCCATTACCTAACAACCACTTACTGTATCACAGCAGGATAAAGACTGTCATATATGTGGAGGACAGAGGCAGGAACACAGGGCCATATTTGCAATATTGCTGTTACACACCCTGGAAATTGCTGGTGTTACAGGATTTGTTGCAACATACCCTTATGCAGGAATGCGACTTCAGAAATACAAATGGATGTAGACATGTACTGATAGCACTCAACAGACAGAATGCCAGTGATATATCTGGGACAAGACTTGTGTGGTGCACAGATAAACCTAAAAGGCAATCTTCTGGCTATCATATGGATAGGCCCACAGTTGAGAGCTATGCAAACAGAATACATTCCATGCTAAACTAACATGTACACAGAAACCCTGTAAGACCAGCAAGATACAATGCACATAACAACACTACTCACGCTGTCTGTAGGTCTGGAACCTTACCCACATGTGTATTTTGCCTGTGTCTGCAAGTTCTGCTGTAAGAGGTATTGCTACCTGGTAGATACTGAGAACTGGAGAGAGAGAGAGAGAGAGAGAGAGAGAGACAAAACAAATTAAAAATAACAATAAATATTCATAACAAAGCTCAGGGATTTGTTACAGTGAAAAAAATAAAAGGTATGTGAAACATATATGTATTTAGTTGCATTTAGTATTTGGTATAGAATAATAGGATTTATAATGTGAAATGATTTATATGTGCCATCAGTAGTTGCTCCTGTAATGATGTTCTGCTGAACAACTGCTCTGGGCAATACTGTCTGTCCCTATGGGCAGAGGGACATACCTGTCAACTGTGCAGATCATCAGTGAATGACAAAGATGTGACCCATGATATCTGTGTTCTGTACATTAGTTTGGCAACAACTGGTGGTGGTATTAATACTGTCATGATAGAGACATGGGTGTCAGAGCACAACACGTGCAGGGCAGTCATGTTAATGTGTAACATAGCATGCACAACTGCCATAGGTGTATAATATCCTTACCTACAGTCTGTCACCATATATACCCCCCTAATATTAGTCTGTGTTCATATGTGACACCGGTAAATGTTGCAGCAAGGCAGAACAGTTCAGCTGTGAAGAAAAGAGAGTTACAAGAGTGTGGGCCAGATGTTTGTATGCACCCCACATATAGATAAATATATGTGTGATATATATTCACAGCTGTGTATGTCTACAGAACCTCAGACAGTTTTATATATATATATATATATATATATATATATATATATATATATATATATATATATATATAAACAACACAAAAATGATATATACACATATATGTACATATGTATATATATATATATATATATATATATATATATATATATATATATATATATATATATATATATATATATACACACACACACAAACACACACATATACATAATACTGATACATATAAATATATATATATATATATATATATATATATATATATATATATATATATGTCAGTACATGTCCCCTGCCATGACATGTGTGAGAGAACATCACACATCAATACACAACATATCTACACAGCAGTACATGGCTGCAAAATGGACTGTGGAGTGTGTTGTGTAACCCATGTTGGGAACACATAGCACTTGTTTGAGAAGGTGGGATTTCTATGTTGGTGAAGGGTAGCAGGCACATATTGGTATGTAGGTTTGGTTGGATGACAAACAAGACAGAATACAGGGCTAGTATATGAAACATGTGGTGGGTAAACACTGTGTCATTTGGAATGTGGAGGCTATTGAGCCTCCATATGGGAACAAAGGGACCAAGGTGCCCACCCATGGACAGTCACGATAGCATCTACATGGTCATAAAGGTGCCTGAGCTGTGGGCTGAGCAGGAGGAGCAAGCATGTCTAACCTGTATATGTGTACTGCATGCCTCCAGGTGATGTAGCACATTTCCCATGCCTCTGTGGAGCTCCCTATGCACCAGACCCTGGACCTAACTGTGGGTGACAGAAATATGTCTGTGTGTGCTCCTTGGGGGGGACACCATCCCCTGAGGTGGTTCCACCTGAAGATAGTGCAGGACCATTAGATAATGAGGTCCATGTTAGGTCGCAGATGTGATGTGGCCTGGTAACATATCCACATTAGGTGGGAGAGGTGTGCCTGCTGCCAAATATCCCCTACACATACTATTGTGTCACTGCCGTGGAACATATGTGGGTTGTAATATTCCACACAATCCCAGAACATGTCTAACAGCATGCATAGATATCCTCAATAACACAGAATGGTAGATGTGTAGCAATCACATAGCAAGCATACCACATGGATATGTGGAAATACAGTGGCAGTGACAATGGCATGCAGGTGAAATACTCCGTAACAGGCCAGCAATTCTAGTGTCCTTACAGGGAGCATGTCTACAAACACATAGCAGAAAGTGTGGTACAATACAATATATATCCCAATGGTAGATAAACTGGAGCCATACCACTTGCGTTGTGTGAACATTTAATTGGAGCTGATAATGTGGTGGGAGACAGATATGTGTATTGCATTATGGTAACCGTGCCATATGAGTTGCTCAGACATGTTTCTATCTTTATGTCTTTCAGGGATGATGGCCCATGTGTGGAATCCAGCCTACAGTGCCACTGAGGATGACATCCTATTAAACAGCCTCATCCAGCACTATCAGCTGCTCTTCTCCAGGACAAGCCATGATCTGCAGGAGCAGACTGCCCTGTGGAATGATGTTATCCACAGGGTCAATGATGTCGGCATTCCCAACTGTAGTTATGAGCAGGTCTGGCATCATTGCAGTGTCCTGCTTCACCATGTACATTGCTGTGCCACTGCTGTGTGGGGTGACCACATCGCAACAGGGGGCCATAACAGCCATCGCCCCCTTCCCAGAGTTGAGGTGCTGCTTATGAGCCTGGTGGCACCTGCCCACAGACAAGAGCTACAGACATATATCATCATGGATGTGGGTACTACCCATACACTGGACATGGAGCGTACAGGTAAGGTCCCAGGGCATATCAGTAGACCACTGTTGTGTATGCATCTGTACAGGTAGATCATGCATATGTGAGACATAGAGTCTGTTGCTGTGTAGTACTGATAATCAGTTGTGCATAAGCTGTAGTATTGTGGACTTCAACTGTTGTTTTACTGTAATACTGCACCCACCCTGTAGCAATGCCACAGCTCTGACCACTGACATCAACTCTATCTCATCCCAATGTAGGTCCCTCTGGGATACCAGCAAGGCAGTGGCCTGATGCTGGTGAGTATGGTTTAAGTTCATGTTTGCCAATACATTGTGCATGCTATAGCTAAGGTTTAAGCCATGTACACATCTAACACACCTACCCATAATGCATGCTGTACATGTTCACTGACAGAGCACTCACCTCACTAATGGGATTACCAGCCTCAAACACATGCCATACACAGGCCATCTCAGACAACTGTGGCTACACTCTAGTGCACATTGCCCAGGCAGAGGTGACATCTGCCTAACATACACAGCTATGTCAAACACAGAGCAGTTGAACATGCTACACATAAGGAAATCCAAATCCCCAGCAAACACATGCTCAGGGGTCCTAAACCTCATCAACACATTAAACAGAACATACTGGAGGGATTAGGTCCTGTCCTGGGGAATTTCCACACTCTGGAACAGACTACCCATTCATGTCAGGCAATGCTACTCATTGGCCATCTTTACAGAAACACTTGACTACTGGATGGGAAATGGGGAATTCACCCTGGGTAGTATGTGCCACTGCCTGACAGGGGCACAGGGGAATAACATTATTGAGTGGTGCATGCCTGGGAACCCCTGTGGCTAGGCTTATGTAGGTCCCAGGACCAATAGACTAGTACTCTCCTATGAACCTATGAGTACCACAGGCAACATCAGCCAGGGCTCACTACAGATATGATCTGCATAATGGCAGAACATTGCCAAAGCCATGTGTTGCAACGTGTTCTGATATACCAGCACCATGTTGGGGAAGTACAGAAAGTTGCAGTTATGATACATGTGCTGCACAAGCTGCACCTCACCCCAACCCAGGGATGACATCCCCATCTGTTCCTTGCTGGTGCCACTGTACATCTGCATGTTTACCATGCATTGGCAGGGAATATGCCAGTACACATGGTGTTCCTAGTTTGGGATACTGCAATATGACACACATGTGTAGGCCACAAATGTCAAGCATTTGCAATGTGGCAGGAGATGGTGAGGGTGTGTCATCCTGAAACACAACAGTGCACTGGAGGAGAGAGACAAACCCACTAAGAATGGCTGTATCTGCACACAGTCAAGGTCATGAAGTGTGGCAGACATAACCCTGACTCCACGGCACTAGTGATGGTACTGTGTGAACATGCAAGTTTGGGGAACATTTGCAGTGCTGACTGACCAACTACTGGCTCATGATGATGGTCCATGCTACTATACCCCTGTCAGGTATTGTGACCACAGTAGTACACATAGCAGTTGTTGCTACACACCATCATGATATGTGTGTGCACACATATGCACCTACAAATGATATGCATCCCAATCAGCATCTGCACAACTGACACATATGGCTCATAATGCAATTGACTGCCCTGGTCATATGTTACATATCAGGTATGTGTAGTGTTGACATATGCAGTAGTGTTGCACCATGGCATGTCAAGGAAGAGGGTGCCATGTCAATAATGGTTTGTACACTCACCATAGGTATAGTAAAGTGTGTCTGTTGTCAGTCTAATGGTATTCTATCAGTCATACATGCACCACTGATGATGACATCTGTGAATACACATCAGGCATTCACAAACCACATGTGTCCACATATCATCCACAAACACACAGAGGCTGTGAGCAGAGGAAACATAACTGACACACAGATACACATCCTGCAATGGTGTGTACACCTGTGAGGTATGGTGTACAGTACATGCCAGGGTGCTGAACAGATGCAATGCAATGCTGTAGACATGGGTGTAGTGTGTTCCAGGGGGAGGGCCATCACCTACTAACAGAAGCCATGCATCGCAGCAATGTATAATGTTAGTAACAGGGATTGACTACAATTGCACTGCATGCTGTTGAGCACCACATGTCCTGGATGCTGACATTTGTGCAATTACAGGTCTGCGTGTGATAATGTAGTGCACCATCACCTGCTATTGTGTATGTTAGGGGGTGATGGAGTTGTCTGTAGGTGCTTTCTGGTGGATTGTATGGGTTGTCATGTATGTCAACTGCGTGTGTGTATGTGTGTGTGTCCATGTCTGCACGTGTGTGTGTGTGTGTGTGTGTGTGTGTGTGTGTGTGTGTGTGTGTGTGTGGTGTCGTTCATATCTGCCAGCTTCCCTTAGGAGTCGTGCAGTAGATGGACATGGGCAGACATATTAGACACCAGGAATGCATGTCTGAACTGTGATTGCAGGACAGCTGATAGTATATGAATGTCCACAGCTGGAAAGATGCATAGGGAGGAAATACTACACATCAGGGATACTGGTTTAACTGCAAACATCAGAAATCTGATGGTAAACCCATGTATGCAGCAGTACAGATGCAGTGGGGAATCATTATACTACACCAGAGTGTTTCCATATTATAATGTACATAGACAGTAGTTAGTGCGACAGATCATGCAGCTATTGAACAACAGTTATGTATGCCACCCCTGTATGTGACATCATTGACTGATTGTGGTAGCCAATAACAAATGGCAGCCATTATCAACACATGTGGACCAAACCAGGGTGTTACCAGGATGACAATAGGGTATACTGGACAAAACAGACCCCAAACAAGGGAAAGAGGTAATGAAGTAACAGATCATGTGTTGTGATCACATGTCTGAGCTATTAGAGGAATGATACCTGAGTGATTGGCATCAGTTATTGTAATTATTCAAGTCTGATGCTGGATGAGAGAGTACAGACAATTAAGTAGGGACTTTGTCTATTAACACGTAAAGTCCATTACTGTGTTGCAATTCCAGGGTGTGTGCATGTCTGTGCACGTGTGCATGTGTATGCATGCATGCGTGTGTGTGTGTGTGTGTGTGTGTGTGTGTGTGTGTGTGTGTGTGTGTGTGTGTGTGTGTGTGTATGTACTGTTAAGCAGTGATGTACAGGTCTTACAGTCCATTTCTTGTTTTCCCCTCACAGGTGGCGAGGTGGGGCTGGGTCCCTCCCACAGGGAATCTGATGTCACTGATACAGACAGTGACCATGAGGATAGGTGTATTGAGGCACAGGTGGGGTTGTCAGGGGCTGACGCTGGGCCATCAATTGACATTCCACAAGTATCCACCCCATCCCTGCACACAGTTACACTGCCTCTACATACCTCATCACCGTTGGCATTAGCTGAGGGACAGTCTTCAGTTGGCATTGGCCAGGACAGTGTGGTATCCATGGCACATGTGTCAGGACACAGCAGCCATAGCCAGATGCCCGGCAGGGTATCAAATAGGCAGATGTTCAGGGGTGATTGTCAAAGCACTGCTGGTCATCATGCCTCTGGCAGACGTGCCACATGTATATCTAACACACACATGTTCCAGGCTGTCATGGAGGCACAGGCATGAATGGAATGGTACACCAGACAGGGTCTAAGGGCACAGAGAGCTTATCACACCTCTGTAAAAGACAGCATCCATGACCTAGCAGGTGCTATTTGTAATTTCACCAAGTTCATGGATAGATGGTGGGGTGAGACATTGGATCTCATCAACAATGTCATGTCCATGCATCAGGACAGGGCGGGATGGTCGCGGCAGCCACATGGACGTATGACAGCAACACCAGCAGCTGGAGGTCACCGTGGACATCCCACCAGTCACAGCCGCTCCCATAGTGGCAGTACCAGTCCCAGCACTGCGGGGGTGATGCTGTCCACAGACCGTCATAGCAGGCCATGTGCACATGGCCCTGGCTAGTCGCAGGAGGGACCTAGATCCAGTGGATGTTTGTCAACCTGGGGGGACAATGCCCTATTTGGCCTTGTACCTGATCATGCCAGTGGCACCCATGCCAGGCACAGTTCTCGTGTCCATGGCCGGAGACAGTGAACTGCAAACCCTGCCAGGTACAGTCTGCAGCTGTCTAACAAATCCCCATATCGGGCAGCCACATGTTGGAACTGTGTGGATGCAGACGCACACACGTCAACAACAAATCTAGGGCAACCACATACCTGCATACACAAAATCACAGTTAGCCCATAACACTACTCAGCCCCCCCCGACACACACACTTGTTGTCAATTGTATGGCTCAGCCTAGGCCTCTAACAAACCAACAACATGCCCTGTGCATATGATGGTACCTGTGCCACATCCTGTCATCCATAACATTGATGCAGTGACATGCTAACATGGTTCTGATGCACAGAGTGACTATACAACAGTGTAGCAATGGAATGCTGTGTAGCATGTTGTCAGCAGTGAAGTGAAATGCTAACATCCTGGAAGGTGTAGCTGTGCAGTCATGATGCATTATAGCTGTAATTAACAATGTTGTATTATTTTCACCATTATCTATTCTGATTGTGTTGTGGTTGTCCATGTGCCGCATGGCTGATGGGTGTAGTGGTGCCAGCAGGCCTTCTACAGTGGACACCAGTAAGTGTAGTGGGTGGTACACATGACATGGCTGGGTACAACACACAGAGCCTTTGGTTTGGTTGCAGTACAGACACAAGATTGTACACATGGAGGTATGTCCCCATGCAGGTAACACATCTGTTGCACATGTAATCCCATCAAGACAGGATAGGCACAACCACACATTGGTATATATGCAGTCTGCTATTTGAATGACACTGAACATGCTAACAGCAGGGTGTATGTCTCTTTCCCCACTCTACTGTGATCCTCACCTCAGTAACATGGGTGTGTCACTGCCGGTGGCATAGCTCTACCCTTAGGAGGGTGTGAAGCATTCAACTACTGCGAATGGTATAAACAACAACTACTCTACCTGATAACACACACTGTACAGTATTACAGACAGCTAAGTGGGGGGATAGATTCAACAGTAACTGCAATGATGGTGGATATGTCCACAACAGCCACACCCAGTGAGTTATAGCAACCCCAGTATTACTGCACACCTCTACAGTGTGGAGGAGGGCATTAACACATCTACAACCTTTGAAGGATTGTATGTCCATGGGATGGCACCTGTGGTATGTTGGTATTTGCCAAGCACTCCTGGGGGAAACATATTCTGTGAATGGAGGCAGATCCCTTAACACCTACACACATTCCTACATGGGGGATGGTGTAGAAAAGCCTGCTATGATCTACATAGGCTGTGTGAACCTCCTAACCCTCATCTACAACTTTCATGACTACTTCAAGGAGGTATACCAGATTAAGGTGGCATCCTCTGCCTTTGACAAACCCAACACTGGTGGGGTCCAGGGTTTTAATATTACCAGTGACATTGGCCATGGGTTCAGTGTTGATATGTTCCATGTCGCTGCAGATCAGGCACATCAGGCTACTGGGTGGTAGAGTTCCCAGTTGACATGGTGGAACACCCTTTGTGGAGTGGGGTGACTGTTGCTGTGTGCCATTCAGTAGGGAGAAACCCTGAGTTGAGTCTATGATTGAACACAGTACTTAGGTGGGGTGCAGGTTTGTTCTGTAGTATGTGTAGAATGCAGCCTCTGTTGGTTTTGGGTTCCATGGATGCTGTTCTACTGGCATTGGAGAGTGTGGTCCTTACCTGTGCATCCATAATTACAGTAACCTTGCATCAGTCTGGTGTACAGATGGGCCATTTAGGGGGTGAGAGGGGGGGTCATATGTGCAATGAACCCATCTGCCTGGATGTCGGCATTATCTGTTGCTTCTATCTAATACTGCCATTGTGCTGTAACTCAGAGCAGATGTGAGTATTGCCATTGAGATCCCTGATTTAGCTATACATTGCTTTGTGGTTGTCTTTGGCAACAGTGGTGAATCCATTGTCAGGTGTAGACCTGTTGGATCATATGAGGGATCCCAGCTACTTATTGAGCCTGCCCAGGGAGTTCCCCCAAGCATGAGACTTCACCCGGACTTGCGTCTGTTGCATTCCGCTGTTGTACATCCTTCTCATGGCAGGGGACTACATGATTGCCTTCCTTTGTGTGGATCATAGCAACCTGGTTCTATTAGAGATAGTAACTTCCCTGCACTTGTGTTAATGCTGATGTAGTGCATTTGTGTTGGATCCTGCATCCCTACCTCTATCGTCCATCGGCATGGGTGTTGTGATGTTTACCACATCTGTCCTAAGATGCATGATTTTTCCTTGGAGGTATTGTTTCTGGTGGTGTTCCTAAAGGGGGGTGGGGACAGGATGTGGATGTCTACAATGATTAGCTTCTGTTTGGATCTAGCCAAAAAAGGAATTCACTTCTGCTGTGGCACAGCAATTGACTATGTTGGCAATGACCAGGTCTTGGTTACTGCCGGCCATGGGAGGGAGTGTTAGTTGATCCAAGGAGTTGGAATTCATGAATGCCAGCATATGTTGAGCAGAACAGTTGGTACATAAGTAGTTTAACCATTCATTGTGGAGTATCCGACATTGGCCATGAATATGGTGTTAGGCTATACCCTGATCATGTTATGGGGAGTGGGAATCCTGGCACATGGTGGTGGATCTGTAGCTAGCTACTAATTGGATTGTGGTCGTCACCAAGGCTGGGTGCCCTTGGACGATCGGAAATGCATTATGCTCATCAAGTACCCTGCAAGTGGGGTATCCATACTGAATATGGGCACACCTCTGCCTTTACTTTTCTGGTCCATGTTAGGTGGCTAATATGTGTGGTATGGATTATAGCCTGGTAATGCAGGGGTGTTCTCTATATGTATAACATATGTCCATAACATGTAGTGGAGCCATACCTCCCCACCATTACTCTCAACCTCTTAGTGCAAGGGGATGTCATGTACATATTGCAGGCATGCATGTAGACCATGGCTACTGTAACTGGGGTCCTCTTAACAGACTTGTTGTGTGGGATGTCACTTCTGATATTGACATGTACACCATCATTCACTGGCAGACATCATGAGATCATCTTATTACAGTAGCACAGATATAACTATACTGATCATGTGGAATTTAGCTGAGATATGTCCAATATATGTGGACAGTCACACTGTGGTATGTCCAGTGGTATACACGATGCACTGTACTGCAAGACATGTGGACCAAGCCTGGCACAGTGGATGTTTACAGCCTTGTACATGGGGATAGCATGACAAAACTGGCTTGGATGAGCCAACACAGTGTATGGAATCACACACCCCTGTCTGTCCTCGAACATGATAGCTGCAGGAGCAGAGTCTACAGGCATACACACTGCCCACTAGTCAGTGACAGAGATCTGACCAGCATCCCAATGCACTGGAGGATGTAGACAACAGGTATGGTGGCCTGCCAACAGTACATCTGACAACTATCCTGACACAACATCACAATGAGTAAGTACACTGGGCTGCTAGGCATGTCACAACTCAGTGTGCCAGGTAGAGGCAGGCTGCCACAACACTGGACTACATGTCCTATGGGAATATACACATGTACCTGCAAATATAGCTGCCTCTATAGTCATATCACAGCATGGAGTGATATACAACTGTGTAGCACATATCCACAACCACTCTGAACATAGCCACTGTCGCATATGGTAAGCGTTGTAAATATTACAGTATGTTGTCTGTGTAATCAACACCATCCTCACATGTACCACTCACACACTAACCCTACTTATACTGGCCCACTACACATTGTATTCCAATGCCTGCCTGTGGTATGGAACATGTGCTGGACTGACCCTACAGAAATGTACACTGATAGGGTACTGTACACTAGAGCAGCATGCAATATCATATAGAACACAGCCATTAACAATGACATCTACCACAGCCTTTACACAGGCCACGTTGCATGTTCACAATACACACTATGTACACATTCAGCAATTGTACACAGACCTCAATACTATGCACACTCTGAGAAACTGTCCAGGTGTTAAACTAAGATATACGCCCTACTATACAATACATGTCTGGCAGTCTGATATCTCACTGGCATGTTATCAGGTATTATGTCAGTAGGTTATGGTGCACTGAACATATGGCCTCTTTCTGCATGACATATGTACAACAGTTTACATATGTGGCTGCTGGCACAGACACAGGGCAAATATTGACATGCTGCTGTGATAAACACATACATGTACTGGTGTAACAGGGTTTGTTGTAACCTATGTCTTCCGAGGTATGTGGCATCAGTGACTCGCACGGCTGTCACCATGTACCAACTGTTATCCTCACAGTATGCTACAGCATAGTTAAAAATGGCACCTGTGTGAGTAACGCAACACATGTAGGACTCCATACACAGGCCGGGCTGCATTTGCCCATACAGGTGGAATTTCACTCAGATACATAACACTGTCATGACAGACAGTACTGGATGTACACTAGCCATATCTCCACAAACCCTGACAAACAACATAAATGCAAATGTAGAAGAGTAACACTTACAGTATGTCCTCTTGTCTGGGAGTTACCCCTCCTGTTTGTTGCACTGTCTCTACAGTGTAGTTTGTGGGTGGGAAATCACACTACCCTATGTGATGCTGCTTTGTAAACACCAACATGAAGTACTTCTCCCAATGAATGGAAAGGGCCAACACCCACATGATGTTCTTAGTTGTGGAAGTGTGTTTCCATGCAATTGTCTATGGGACTGATACCACAGCTGTTCCACATGCAATCAACTAGTGGGGGACAGCAATTCATGCAGAGGCCATCAGCTGATCATGAGCACTACTTAAATCCACAGGCTGCTGCCTAAGAAGTGCAGATGTACTTTGCCACATCCAGCAGAGAGGGAGTGAGAGAGATGGAGGCACAGTAAGGGGGGGGGGTAAGAAAGTAACCATGTTTGTATCCCACACTTACCTGTACAGGGATTCAAACCACTGCCTGATTATGTATTGCAATGACAGTTACATCCAGTTATTGCATGTGCCACACAGCATCCATGGTGGAGAGCTGTCCAAAGGTACCTTTGAAGGTGAGTGGCATCAGCAAAGGTGATAACAGAAGGATAGGCTATGTGTAGTAAGTGTGCCTGTCCACAACAGCAGATGTCAAGGATGACACAACCACAGTCTCTCACAGACTCACAGAGATTATCACAGTTGGCAGGGTTGGGATTGGTATTCCTAGCTAATGACATTGGTACAGTACAGTATTACACAGGTATCATGTGCAGCACAGACATCATCAGGCTGATGTATGGGCAATGGGTATGTGAAGGCGATTGACATCAGAGGGCATGCTACAGTAGGCCAATGGGAGTTGCAGTGAGTGACAATGGCTTCCATAACATTATTCTACAGACACACATACACACACACACACACACACACACACACACACACACACACACACACACACACACACACACACACACACACACACACACAGATCTGCCAGTACTTGCATGCATGGGTACATTGCTTCACAGGTGTGTAGTGGTTGTCTTTGCCAGATGGCTGTAGAAGGCTAGGCAAATGGTATACCTTGGCATCAGTCCACATGACAATGGACTGCAGTGTGGCTTGGGGGTGTAGCCCCTGGAGTCTCCTACACAGGTGGGTATTGCATTCACCATCCACATATCTGGGTTATTATTGTGGGTGGCCAGTGCTGCACAATGCTTGCCATGTATGTGTTCATTAGTCCATAACATGGACAGTGTCTGGAATGTGCACATTTGCCACATGCATATTCAGTGACGTGTGGAAGTGTACCAGGGTTGTCTGGGGCATGTTGTGTGGAATGGTTGTTATTGTCCGATGTGGCATTCCTGTCATCATGTGGTGAGAACTGGCTATGGCACTGAGGCTGTGCCTGCACCTACACTGACAGCATGATACAAATATTTACTGGTGTTTGTGGCATCTGCCCATATGGAGCATGTGTAATAGGTATGGTATTTCCTTTGTGCGGCACATTTGCTGACCCAAGAGTTCTTGCATGCATCCAGTGGGGAACATAGCAAAGGACACTGTAAGCAATGTTTTGACTATTGTAGGGATGGAACAAGAAACCATGTCCTCTGTAGACAACTGCACTCACACCATGGTTACTATCTGTAGGTGATATGCAGGGAACTGACAATATAGTGGCTGTTGCCTAGCCAAGTGTGAATGAGATATGGGTGTAGAGTCTTATTGGGGCAATTAATCAGTTGCCTATATTTTTCACCAGTCAAGAATGTCACATGTAGGTGTATGGATCTATAACAGCCTCTCTGTTGTTCAATATCTGTTGTCCTTGCTAGGTGGATATTGTGACATATAGTAGGCCAACAATGTCAGTAGATGCAATACCCACTCCACAATGTGCTCTGTTATCTACACAATCAGCACTACCTCCACACATGATACTGCTGAGAAACAAACACACACATTTGACAGTACTGAGATTCAAACCCCTACCTAGCTATGTATTAACACTACAGTGTACAGCATTCATTGCAAGTGCCACAGCGCTTACAGGGTTGGTACTTCTCCAAAGGTGTATTTCAAGGTTGTTGACATCAGCAGACTTGCCCAACTAAGCTAATGAGAAGGGGGTCAGTGGTTTTAAGCAGCAGTAAGCAGGTGTAAGAATGCCTTACACAGGATGTATCCAACGGACTGTGTTCAGCTCAACAACAAGCACTACAGCACCTGTAAGGCTCAAACCCAGGACCCTCCACAACATAGCCATGATGATTTACCACTAAGCCATGTCAGATATACAGTCATGTTTTCACAAACATGTCATCCAGCACAGTCATTCAACAGTACAGGACATGTATTGCAACATGTCGATATTTGTGTGTGTGTGTGTGTGTGTGTGTGTGTACATTCATTTACATGTACATGGATATATGCATATCTATATATGTAAGTATAGGTAGCTATATCAATATATACATATATACATAAATGCAGATAGATATACATATGCATACAACTATAGATGTATAAGTCTACATATATGTGTCTACAGATATACAGTAATATGTATATATCTGTAAGCATAAACATGCATCTATATATGCAGACATATATCCATAGATATGACACAGAACATAGCAAACATATATGTCCACATACACCAGTAATGGGAGTGAGGGGGCCCTGTATGTATGGGTATTCCACCCCATAACAGCCAAACACATCTGCCCTGCAACACAATACCAGCCTGTGCAAGACCCATACCCAGGACCTGACACATCATGGGCACAAGATGTCAACAATGCTCCATCTCACCTGTGTTATGTCAGGCTGGTATCCATAATATATCATGCAGTACGGTCTGGCTACCATAGGGGATGGACAATGTGGAACTAATCAATATTTCTAAGGTACATCTACATAGTCACATATATGCAGATACATATATATCTATACATACACACACACACACACACACACACACACACACACATATATATATATATATATATATATGTGTGTGTGTGTGTGTGTGTGTGTGTGTGTAGATATATATATATATATATATATATATATATATATATATATATATATATATATATATATATATAGACATATATGTAGATATCTATGTAACTACACATACACACACAGATATGTATAGGACAATACATATGTAGAGGTTGCACACAATATGGAACAGCAACTATGCCTACAGTTGCCACCTTACCAACTGGACACTGTATGAACCACCCATACAAGTGAAAATATTTGCCTGCAACATATACCCACGGAGAGGACACAGGGTACAACACCACACACATTTGCATACATGGGAAAGCTTTATTTGTGTGCTATTACAGTTGTATATGCCATGTCATATAGCTGTGCAGACTCTGCAAATCGTATAAACAGACTAATGCCACTGTCAAACAGAAATATTCATACACTGTTCTGGTAAGGATTACATATATTGCTGTCCAGGCCGAGGCCTTTAAGTAGTACAACAGTACAGGCAGACTAGGCCACAGGATAACAATCAATCAACTCTGAGTAATGCAGATGTACAGGCTGCCAGCCTCTATCTACACTCTGTACACAATCCCTAGAGGGTACACACCTCAGCTGACACAATGGGATGTACAAGCCATGACTGGCACCATCACAATCACACTGACAAACAGGATAGTCTGTATGGATTGAAGCAGTAGACCTGCATTTAAGCAAGGAGAATTTATGATAATGCACATCCGGATACCTTAAGGCAGCTTTACCCTGATACCTCCACAGTATTCACTCCTGTCAGTGACATCCTTCCATACAGGACATGTGTATGCGGCAAAGTATGGCCTTTGTGGGTTAAATTTGCTGGCTCTACAGTTATTGCAGATGTACAGTGGAGAACATAGTGATGGAGCACTATATGCAATGATTTGCTTATTGTAGGGATACGACAAGGTGCCATGTCCTTTGCAGTCCACTGCAAGCACACCATGTTCACTATCTGTAGCCAATATGCAGGGAACTACCAACATAGTGGTTGTTGCCTAGCCAACTGCGTTTGTGTCTGAGACATAGATGGAGAGTGTTCTCTGGGTGATAGCATGTGTCACCTATATTGTTCCCCAAGCCATGATGTCACATGTAGGGGTGTAGATTGTGTACACCAGCCTCTGTTATGTTTGACATCTGTTATCCTTGTAAGGTGGTCATTATGACATATACTAGGCCCACCATATAGAAAATTTGCAAAACCTGCTACTCAGTGAAACATGCTTCTCACTCACAGCTGCCTCTACACAGGATACAGATGACAAACACACACACACCAGGTCTCACAGTTGCCATGGATGGGATTACAACACCTACCTAACTACTACAGCACACTAGAGCATTATGCATTTACAGCACACACCACAGAGATTACTAGAGTACTTTTTCACCAAAGGTGTATCTCACAGTGGATAACATCAGAAGGATTGCCAAAGTAGGGCATTTGAATTGTAGTGAGTGTGACTATCCACACTTGCATTGCTCCCTACACAGGCATAGGAACAGACACAAAAATGTCCACACCTCCCATGGGTGGAAATAGAAGCCCTACCAGAGTTCTGTATCCCACTACAGCATTACGCTGTTAGAGCACACACCACAGAGATTACTAGAGTACTCTTTCCCCAAAGGTGTACTTCACAGTGAATGACATCGGCACACTTGCCAAACTAGGGCATTTGAATTGTATTGAATGTGACTAACCTAAAATGCCCTAATTAGTCTGTATGCAGCAGCCGCTGTTCTGGCCAGAACAAAAATAACCAGCCTGTGCAGGTCGTGAACCCAGGACCCTGTCCACTACAGTCACAGTAGTTAACCACAAAGCCATCACAGCAGTGAATGGCACTGAAGTTTCACCAATCTAATCCCACCATAGGAAAATCAAACCAAACATGTGAAAGGGTTGTATATACAGCTGGCCATAAAAAAACCCTCCAAAGCCGACTTCATGATACTCAAGTCAGAAGTGACAATGTTTCTGACACCTATGGAGACAGGAGCTGAAGGTTCAACTGCTGAATCCTCAGTAAGGCACTGTATGAGCACATCCACTTGTGCATGATTCATGCCATCCCACATAGAACCACGATGCCCTCCTCCAAGAAAAGGAAGCCAGACTGGTGGTCCCCTGCCATAAACAGATATACAACAGAAGTTAGAAAATGTTGCAGAACAAAAGATCATCCAGCGATGGAAAGAACTCCCTTACCAGCCTCAGTAAGATGCTGAGATCCCTCATGAAATCCTCAAAAGCTGGTTACATAACTAAAATTGCCACAGATTCCAAAGACAACCACAAGTCATTCTATAGTTATGTCCAGAAACTAAATGGCAATGCTCAGACGTGCTCTAAGCTACAACAAAATGGCATTACATAGACTGATCCCAAGGATTCGGACAATATCCTGGTAGACTGATTATGTGCCAGATACACCCCGCTCTCTCCTCCTAAATGGCCCATGTCAGTAACAAAAGACTTCCAATTTCAAGTACTCACAGCCACAAAGGTAAAAACCGCACTCTCAACAGCTAAGAATACAGCATCCATGGGACCAGATGACATCCTGGGCTGTGTACTACATGGACAACAAAATGAAATGGCAACTCACCTAACTGTCATGTAATCATAGCCTCACATCAGGCTTGGTGCTCACTGAGTGGCGCACAGCTGCAGTTATCCCACACCACATGAGGGGATCCACCTTGGATCCCGGGAATTACCCTCACATCAGTCTGACAAGCCTGATCTGCAAGGCCATGGAATGCATTATTATGGAATATGGGAACACAGACATTGGTAACCCTCAAACACTGGACCTCACACAGACTGGGCTAATGGAGGGCCAATCTTGTCTCATGAAATTGATCGACTTCTTTGAATCAGTCTCCAGAGCTGTTGAAGAGGGTAAGGTGGTCCACACAGCCTATGTGGACCTCACCAGGCCCTTCAGCACCATCCCCCAGTCTTGAAACATAGATTAATGTACAAAGACAGACATAAATCTCTATGGAGGTGGGTGGACGACAGCAGGCGGTCTTTGTGTTTAAAGGGTTCGGGTCTCAAGGGATGATTGGCTAGGCTTAAATGACTCGTAAGGTAGTTAAAGGGAGTACTCAATCCTATGAACCTATGAACCTATGAACACAATGGTTTGCCACATGGCTTACTGTCAGAACCCAGACAATAGAAGTAGCTGACTCCAAATCCAGCTCCAGAAAAGTGACAAGTGGAGTACCTCAGGGTTTAATCCTGGGACCGCTGTTGTTTGGCTTCTACATCTCTGAAGTGCAGACCAACATTACAGACTCTGGCTAATAAATTGAACAGATGACTGCAAACTGGGAGCCATTATTCAATCCCCAGATGATGTGAGTATTCTACAATGGAATATGAAGGTAAAATGAATGATATTCTTATGGATGAAACTAAATATAAGGTAGTTTCTCAAAATGAGATTAATTTAGCATATAAAAAGATAGATATGATGTTACAGGATATGGTCACAGAAACGGTAATAGATGAAAAAATGTTTTCCTTTTTAAAGACCAACAAACCTAAAATACCAGTCATTTTCGGTATACCGAAAATTCACAAGAATTGTGAAGACCCTCCCTTCAGGCCGATAGTATCGGCAGAGGGGTCTAAAACTACACCCTTGGCTAGGTTTGTTGATGTCAAAACAAAACATATATGGAAAAACAAAAGGGCCATTTTAAGAGACTCTTGGGACTTATTAAGAGCATTAGTCCCTGAGTTGTTTGATAAGGATATACTATTCGTGACCATTGATGTTGTGGACTTATTTGGGTCTATACCATATGAAGAAGGAATTAGAATGTTTGAGGATGTAGTATATGGTGATAAAAATTTGACATTGGAGGACAAAGTAGTGTGCACAGGCTTGATGGACCTAATATTAAGAAACAACTTTTTGGTCCATAATGGAGAGTTTTTTCAACAAACCCAAGGAGTGGCAATGGGAGCAGCCTGTGCACCTACTTTTGCCAATTTAGTCCTCGCTAATTGGGAAGATAAATTCATTTTTCCTTCTTGTTATTTACAATATTGTAAACTGTATAAAAGGTTTTTAGATGATATAATAATTTTTTGAACTGGGGGCCATGAAAAATTAAATGATTTTATTAAATACATAGGGGACACAACAAATTTCTTCAAATTCACATATGCCACATCTAGTAATAGTATTGCCTATTTGGACATAGAAATTATGAAAACTACCAATTCCTTTGAGGACTAGGGTATACAGGAAGGACACGTATGTTAATTCATTCCTTCACTTTGATAGTGGGCATCCAATTCATTGTAAGAGGAACTTGGTGAAGGGACAATTTGTCAGAGGGTCAAGTATGACAAGTTCTGATGAAGACTTCACCAAGGAATGTGATAATTTGGAAAGGATGTTCATTGACAGAGGGTACCCTAAGGAATTTGTTAGGGAATTCAGAATGGAAGTAACCAAGGCAAGAAGTGGAAGATTTAAGCCCATTATAGGTGAAAAAGAAAATGTTCCTAATAATTGTGACAATAAGAGGGTAGAGAAGGTAAATTATGAACAGTCACTGGTTTTAGACTATAACAGTTTGAACAAGAAAGTAAAGGAACTGTTTCAAAAGGAATGGGAGAGATTTAAGGTCCTTACTGACTTGGATGGACTGTCAGAATCAAATCCAAAAGTGGTGTTTAAGAATTCCTTAAACATTAAAAATATATTAGAAACAGGGATTGGTAGAAAAACTAGAATAGGAGATAGAGCTAATTCAGGCAAGATGGGGACATTCAAATGTGGAAAATGTAGACAATGTGAATTTGTGACAAATCAGGAGAAAATTTATTTGGATAGTAGGGAATTATGGTTGTGTAGTAAGGGTTATTTTAATTGTGAGTCTAGAGGTTTGGTATATTTGGCAACTTGTAAAAAATGTTCTTCCTACTATGTAGGTAAAACTGAAAGGTCCCTGAAAAAGAGGATTTATGAACATATGTATGATATCAAAAAATGCAAAGAAACAAATGCACTTTTTAGGCACACAAAGGTATGTAAAGAAAATCAATTTAGTTTCTTTGTGTTAGACCAAGTAAAAGTGGACATTAGAGGGGGTCCTTGGGAGGAGAATATAGGTTATAAAGAATTGTGGTGGCAGATAGCCTTGGAAGCTAACAGAACTCCAGGCTTGAATGAATATATTTCTATTTTACCACTACTAAAACTTAAAGCAGCTAGAACATAATTTTAAACAGTCACAATGGATACGACCAGTAGATGGCATTAATCCCCAACATTAGATAATTTATGTTTTATTTAATACATTGTAGTTAAATCCCAACAAATGCGTCTTACTTTTAAATGTATAAAATTATTGAAAAACACCAACCACAAAATGTTTTTAAAGTGTTTAGAGTGATATATATTTTTAATGGCATTTATTTATAATAAAGGAATACATGTTTTTAAGGATAATATATTAATGAGATGTTTAAATGAAATGTGGAAGCTGATTTGTTTATTTTAAAACAATGGTAAGGTATGATTGGATACAGATTAATTAAATACGTATATAAAGAATGGAAATGGTTACTATGGTTGTTACATCTGATGAAGTCTTATATTGGATGAAAACGCAGATTTTTTAATAAAGCGTTTATATTGGATTATTTGCATTCCTTCTCCTTTTGGCTTCTTCTTTTGCTTTATTGGTAACTTTTGTGGAAGTTGGCCGTTGGTACATTTTTTGGTTTTGGTGAACGGCATGGAGAAGGAGAAGGAAATACAGCCTGGCAATGAAGACAGCAGTCAGGCAAGAAAGCTAATAGGACAGTTGACAGCCTTGGTTGATTTGTTGACGCCCCTGTGCGAGTCTATGGCGGAACGTGTATATCATCTGGAAGTGGGTAGAGTTATCGATGGACTGGGAACACGCCAGCAATAACCGAAGAGGAAGAGACAGTGCCCAGGCATTGAAGGAAAGAAAGTGGACGGCGTAGGACCGAAAGGTGCAACGTTTGATCCAGCAGCTACACCCATTATTTTCCAGGATGCAGAAAATGACTGTTTTGAAGACAGCGCAAACATTGAATGTGAACCGCCGGAGCAGTCACAACAAGGTACTTTTTACATTTCTAATACATTAGAGATGAACAAATGGCTCAAGGAACCATACGCTTTTAAGTTTAATGAAAAGAACTGTAAACAGAGTAACAACACTGATTCTTTTAGTAAAAAAATAGATAGTGTTTCTAAACCGATGTATAAGTACAAGGCCATTATTACAGAGAATGGATATCTAAAGGAATGTTTGCATTGTTGCATAGTCCCTAAGGGACTACGCACATGGAAGTATCCGAATAATGTGCAGATAGGATCTGTGTCCCATAAAGAATTAGTACAAGTTTTTAATAAATGTGGTTTGGACATTGTAAGATGCATTATTGATGAGAATGAAAGGAACCTTGACTTGCTTAATGAATAAATCAATGAATTAGACTCACATATAAAAGAAGATTTAATATTTGAGATTAAGGAAGAGAAACAGAAATATTTCAATATAAAAGAGGAGATTGAACATAAATGTAAAGGGTTAGTGGAAAGGAAGACGGAAAAGTTAAGAAGAGACATAATAGAATATGAGAACAATACAAGTTATCCAAATCCAGTTAATAATGGAGTCCCTTCATATCAGAGATTTAATAAACAGAAGGGGGAAAGAAGATATAGCATAGAAAATAGAGAACCACATAGGGATATATATAATCCCGATTATGATATTGACTTCCCACCACTTGAGATGCAACAAAATGAACTCAGTCCAAAAGGAAGGAATTTTGGAAATTTTCACAGAAGGGGGGGGGGGGGCAAGAGGAAGGGGGAAATATATGCGGTAGAACCCCCCGACCACCATTATAGAAAGGAATGACAATATTGAAAAGGAGGGCAATAAATACACCTTGAATGGATTCACCATATACAATTTTAGTAATGTAGAGCTTAGGAAGGAACATTTTTCGTTATTGGGGAGAGGTTTCAAATTTATCCCATTAGGAAAAGGGGACAGAGTACAAACATTATTGGACATAAAAATCTTCCTTAGAAAGATGAACTTGGAATTATTATATAGAAAGGAAGAATATGGTATAGACAGGGGAAATATACATATAACTGAAGAGCAAAGAATATTAAAGAATAAATCCATTTTTAACCCACCCATACATGTGCAACTTAAGAATTTTGAATGTGTGATGGAAGATGCTATTAAAAGAATAGATAAAAGGATTAAATATGGGAACAACTTGGATAAGGGAGAGAAAAAGATGTTGGAAGAACTTAAATACAACGAAGGAATTAGAGTTATGAAGCCCGATAAGGGTGGGGGGTGGTTATAATGGATACAATGGAATATGAAGGTAAAATGAATGATATTCCTATGGATGAAACTAAATATAAGGTAGTTTCTCGAAATGAGATTAATTTAGCATATAAAAAGATAGATATGATGTTACAGGATATGGTCACAGAAACGGTAATAGATGAAAAAATGTTTTCCTTTTTAAAGACCAACAAACCTAAAATACCAGTCATTTTCGGTATACCGAAAATTCACAAGAATTGTGAAGACCCTCCCTTCAGGCCGATAGTATCGGCAGAGGGGTCTAAAACTACACCCTTGGCTAGGTTTGTTGATGTCAAAACAAAACATATATGGAAAAACAAAAGGGCCATTTTAAGAGACTCCTGGGACTTATTAAGAGCATTAGTCCCTGAGTTGTTTGATAAGGATATACTATTCGTGACCATTGACGTTGTGGACTTATTTGGATCTATACCATATGAAGAAGGAATTAGAATGTTTGAGGATGAAGTATATGGTGATAAAAATTTGACATTTGAGGGCAAAGTAGTGTGCACAGGCTTGATGGACCTAATATTAAGAAACAACGTTTTGGTCCATAATGGAGAGTTTTTTCAACAAACCCAAGGAGTGGCAATGGGAGCAGCCTGTGCACCTACCTACTTTTGCCAATTTAGTCCTCGCTAATTGGGAAGATAAATTAATTTTTCCTTCTTGTTATTTACAATATTGTAAACTGTATAAAAGGTTTTTAGATGATATAATAATTTTTTGGACTGGGGGCCATGAAAAATTAAATGATTTTATTAAATACATAGGGGACACAACAAATTTCCTCAAATTCACATATGCCACATCTAGTAATAGTATTGCCTATTTGGACATAGAAATTATGAAAACTACCAATTCCTTTGAGACTAGGGTATACAGGAAGGACACATATGTTAATTCATTCCTTCACTTTGATAGTGGGCATCCAATTCATTGTAAGAGGAACTTGGTGAAGGGACAATTTGTCAGAGGGTCAAGGATGACAAGTTCTGACTAAGACTTCACCAAGGAATGTGATAATTTGGAAAGGATGTTCATTGACAGTGGGTACCCCAAGGAATTTGTTAGGGAATTCAGAACAGAAGTAACTAAGGCAAGAAGTGGAAGATTTAAGCCCATTATAGGTGAAAAAGAAAATTTTCCTAATAATTGTGACAATAAGAGGGTAGAGAAGGTAAATTATGAACAGTCACTGGTTTCAGAATATAACAGTTTGAACAAGAAAGTAAAGGAACTGTTTCAAAAGGAATGGGAGAGATTTAAGGTCCTTACTGACTTGGATGGACTGTCAGAATCAAATCCAAAAGTGGTGTTTAAGAATTCCTTAAACATTAAAAATATATTAGAAACAGGGAATGGTAGGAAAAACTAGAATAGGAGATAGAGCTAATTCAGGCAAGATGGGGACATTCAAATGTGGAAAATGTAGACAATGTGAATTTGTGACAAATCAGGAGAAAATTTATTTGGATAGCAGGGAATTATGGTTGTGTAGTAAGGGTTATTTTAATTGTGAGTCTAGAGGTTTGGTATATTTGGCAACTTGTAAAAAATGTTCTTCCTACTACGTAGGTAAAACTGAAAGGTCCCTGAAAAAGAGGATTTATGAACATATGTACGATATCAAAAAATGTAAAGAAACAAATGCACTTTTTAGGCACACAAAGGTATGTAAAGAAAATCAATTTAGTTTCTTTGTGTTAGACCAAGTAAAAGTGGACATTAGAGGGGGTCCTTGGGAGGAGAATATAGGTTATAAAGAACTGTGGTGGCAGATAGCCTTGGAAGCTAACAGAACTTCGGGCTTGAATGAATATATTTCTATTTTGCCACTACTAAAACTTAAAGCAGCTAGAACATAATTTTAAACAGTCACAATGGATACGACCAGTAGATGGCGTTAATCCCCAACATTAGATAATTTATGTTTTATTTAATACATTGTAGTTAAATCCCAACAAATGCGTCTTACTTTTAAATGTATAAAATTATTGAAAAACACCAACCACAAAATGTTTTTAAAGTGTTTAGAGTGATATATATTTTTAATGGCATTTATTTATAATAAAGGAATACATGTTTTTAAGGATAATATATTAATGAGATGTTTAAATGAAATGTGGAAGCTGATTTGTTTATTTTAAAACAATGGTAAGGTATGATTGGATACAGATTAATTAAATACATATATAAAGAATGGAAATGGTTACTATGGTTGTTACATCTGATGAAGTCTTATATTGGACAAAAATGCAGATTTTTTAATAAAGCGTTTATATTGGATTATTTGCATTCCTTCTCCTTTTGGCTTCTTCTTTTGCTTTATTCTACAAAAGGGCCTTACGGATACAGATGTTTCATGCCTGAGCCATCCATGGGCTCCAGCTTAATGCTAAGAAATGTATAGTTATCCTCTTTGTGCAACACTAAACCCCAAAAGTGTGATGGCAGACCTAGGGACGCAGGTGGACAGTGGTCTCACCTTCAATAACAACATTGGCAAAAAAGTAGGGAAATCCTTCTATGTGGCACACCTCATCACTAAGGGCTTTTCATCCAGAATAAAGGAGGTAATTGTCCCACTATACTCATCCCTCATTACACCCATTATAGTGTGCAATGGCTCATTTGGTAGGTACCTCACGAGACATCTTCAACAGCTGGAAGACCATTGTAGCTGTGTTGTGGAGGGTCCTGGAGTCACGAACTGCATGTGCTGGATTTTGGATTACACAGCATAACTGATGGCTACCATCACTCCACTGCTGTTGTGTCCCCCACACATACTGGGGGGTTTGGGCCATATATGTGTGGGCTTCACCTACACAATACATGTGTACCCTTATGCACTTCAGAGGTCATTGTATGTGATAGTGGTATATAGCCCAGTATTATTGAGTCTAGGGGGGCATGCACCATAACTAACCTAGGCTGTTACAACATGTGTGGGTATCAGGGGTAAGCTGCTTTAAGGTATCTGGATGTACAGTACCATACAATCTACCTTGTGTAAATGCAGGCCTACTGCCTCCCACCATACAGACTGTTCTGTTTGTCAGTGTAATTGTGATGGTGTCAGTTATGCCTTGTTATGTAACAGACACATCCCATTGTGTCAACTGAGGTCTGTACCCCCCCTAGGGATTGTGTATAGAGCATAGATAGAGGCTGCTGAACTATACATCTGCATTACTTACTGTTGATTTTTTGGTATCCTGTGGCCCAGTCTGTCTTGACTATTGTACTACTTGAAGGCCTTGGTCTGGACAGCAACATATGTCAACCTTTCCAGACTACTGTATTAGTATAACTGTTTCACAGTTGCATTACTCTTTGCATATGTATGTCAGTGTCTAAACAACTATATCACATGGCATATACAACTTTAATGGGACACAGATAAAGCTTTCCCCTGTATGCAAACCTGTATGTGGTGTTATATCATTTGACCTCTCTGTGGGTATATGTTGCAGGCAATGATTGTCATTTATTTGGGTGGCTCATACAGTGTCCAGATGGTAAGGATGTAACTGTAGGCATAGTGGCTGTTCCATATTGCTTGCACCTTCTACATATGTATCTTCCTATACATATATCTCTGTGTGTGTATGTGTAGTTACATATATTTGTATATATATGTATAAATATATATGTATATCTGTATCTGCATATATATGTCTGTGTATATGTATTCTAGGATGTTGATTTATTCCACATTGTACATTCCCTATGTGAGCTTGATTGTACTGCATGATATGTTACTGATGCCAGCCTGACATCATACAGGTAGGATGGAGTACTGCTAACATCTAGTGCCCTTATCGTGTAAGGTCCTGGTTATGGGATCTGCAACAGTTGGTAGTGTAAAGTAGGCCAGACGTGTTTGGCTGTGTGTGGGGGGGTACCTATTCATGCCAGACGTATGTTGTTTGGACCTCTCAAACCCATTAACAGTGCATGTGGACATATATGTTTTTGTTATGTTTCCAATTTTATCTGCATATGTATGTCCGTAGATACTTATATATATATATATATATATATATATATATATATATATATATATATATATATATATTATATATATATATATACATATATATATATATATATATTTCTGTATATATGTGGACATATGGATATAGACATATATATCTATAGATGTATGCGTATCTATGTAAATGTGTTTATATTGATATATATATATATATATATATATATATGTATATATATATATATATATATATATATATATATATGTATATATTTCTATATCTATATCTACATATATAGATATGTTATATCCATTTAAATATTAATATATATACACATACATACATCTGCATGTTGAAATACGTTCCCCGTAGTGTTAAATACCTGGGCTGGATGATAAGTTTGTGAAAACATCATAAGTGCATATATCTGCTATGGCTTACTGGTAAATCACGTTGGTAATGGTGTACAGGCTCCTGGGTTTGAGTCTTGCAGAGGCTGTTTATTTTGTTGCTGGGCAGAACAAGGGCCGTTGGATAGTTTTGAGCAGTTGTAAGCAGGTTTGCCTGGGTTTGCATGGAGGTAAGCAGTGTTAACTTCCCACTACAGTTTCCTACACTCAGTTAGCTTTAAATTGCTTAACCTTTGTAGGCATTGCTTACCCCATGCATACAGGCTTAAACCTGCTTACTACTGCTTAAAAGTGCTTACTCCCACTTACCTCTGTGCTAATTTCTTTAAAAGGAAATAAAAAAGGGTTGATAGGAAAGTGTTGACAAAGGGGCACTAAGAGGGTAAGACAGTAGGGAAAATAGCTAGGGATGTGCAGGAAGGGTGTATGGAAGGTCCATAGCTGCCCATTTCTTCTACAGCAACATCTGTGCATATACACTGCATTTGGAGGTAGATTTGGACACCAATACCCCTGAGAGAGGGGTAAGGACAACAATAACATGTTGTGATGCCAATTAGGCCAGGTTACATGTGTCCAGTGGACACATGGGCGAAATTGACAGCTATGTATCGTACAAGGTTATTTTTTTGGGAAAGATTGTCCTTTTTGTGTTTGTTTATTAACGTGAGAGTGGGATATTGAGGAAGAATAGTAGGTATACTTGAGGAGGATAGTTTGGGTAGGAGGACAGACAACACACACAAGACAGCATACACAGGTGGTATATGAGACATGTGGGGAGGAAGCACCTTGGACAGGGAGGGGAGTATAGAAGTCGCAAGCTCATGAGCCCCCAAACTGAAACACTGGCACTGAGGTCCCCAACCATGGGCAGTCACCACTGCACCTTCATGGCCCCAACGGTGGCTGTGCTGGGGACTGGGTAGGAGGGTCAGGCTGATCCTCTAATTGCAACATGTTGCCCTCTAGCTGTCATAGCTGGTCTCCAAACACTTTGTGGAGCTCAGTACACACCACAGGCCAGACCTGACTGTGGTTGACAGGTTCCTGCCCACCCAAGCTCACAGGGGTGGCCTGAGACCCATCCGCTGTGACGGTTCCTCCCGTAGGTGGTGCAGGGGCAATGGATGAGGAGGCTCCAGGCTGGGACGCACACGTGCTGGTGGCCAGTGCCATGGCCAGCTGAGGTGGGACCGATGCTTCCACTGGGGCCAGCCTTCCCATATGGGCTATGGTGTTGCAGCTTTCAGACAGATATGGGTAAGTAATACTCAAAAGCATTCACAATTAGTTATGACAGCATGCATACATACTCCCATTAACGCAGGACACCAGTTTTGGAAGAGTTGCAGACCAAGCAGAACACATACATATGTAATGCATGCCATATGTACATAGGGTGACAGACTGGTGCCTTGAGCTATGAACACTGGCCCAGTATTGGCATGTTGCTGTGATAACATCATACAGTTACTGTTGTACCAGGGGGTTTTTGTGACGTATGTCCAATGAGGGATATGGAGTCAGTAACTCTCATTGCTGTCACCATGTACTGACTGCAATACTCAAACTATGCTTCAGTGGTTTTCAGATCAGTGTTCTGTGAGTAACACAAGAAACAGAGGGTTCCGCACACTGGCCACTTGGCAGATGACCCTACAGATGGGGGTTTCATCACAAACATAGCACTGTCATAAGAGTTATTACAACATGCAGGCTGGCCATAACCACACACACCCTGTTAAACCGACTTTACTCTAAATGATGAATAGCAACAATTACATTTTGTAGTCATATCTGGCACATCCCCTCCTGCCTGTTGGCCTTTTTCCACAGTGTATGTTGTTTCAGGTAAATCCCAAAGCTATCTGTGGTGATGTTTGCCAAACACCAGATGTAGGTTCCGCTCACAGTGAATGTTACAGCCCAACACCAACATGATGCTCCTAGATATTGTAGTGTGTTTCCATGCAACTGGCTATGGGAGGACTGCAACTGGTGTAGAGGCCATCAGCTGATCATGACCATCACTTACAAAACAGAAGCTGCTACCTCAGCAAAGCAGGTGTACATCTCCACATCCACCAGAGAGGGTGTGTGAGGACATACAGAGATAAACTATGTTAGGGAGGTGGCTGAGTAAAACCTAAGCATGCTTGTGTCACACACCTACCAGTTTAGGGTTTCAAACACCTGACTGACTATGCATAGCTGTCACATGTGTATGCAGTTACTGCATGCGCCACATAGCTTACATGTTGGTGAGCTGTCCAGACGTATATGTTCTGGTGAGTGACATCTGCAGCACGGATATAGTTGCAATACAGTAGGTGTAGCACACGTGCCTGTCCACATGAACAGGTGTCAGTGTTAACACAGTCACACTCTCTAAGGGACTCATACACATTGCCTCACTTGGCGGAGTCACAAATACACTTCCTAACTAGTTAGTTTGCCACAATACAGTAATGCATATATATCAGCTGGCCCACAGGGGTTATCCTGGGGTTCTATGGGCAAAGGGTATTTGAAGGTGTCTGACATTAGAGACCATGCTTCAGTATGCCAATGGGAGTGGTACCGGGTGTGCATGTGGTCGGAAACATCATGCACCACACACACAGACACAGGGTGCCATTACTGATGTGCATATGTGCATTGCTTCATGGGTGTATAGGCATTGGCTGTGCCAGAAGGCTGTACAAGGCTAGGCAAAGGGTTTACCTTGGCATCAGGCCTCATGAGAATGGTCTGCATTCTGGCTAAGGGGTGTAGTGTCTGGCATGACCCGCACAGGTGGGTATTGTAGTCACCATCCAGTCACCTGGGTTACTATTGTGTGTGGCCAGTGCTTCGCAATGCTTGCCATGTATATGCTCTACTCCATGACATGGATGGTGTCTGGGATGTGCACACACCCACATTCATGTACAGTGACATGTGGAAGTGTATCTGGGTTGTCTGTCCCATGTTGTGTACACAGATTGTTATCATCAGATGTGTCAGTCCTGGCCTCATGTGGTGGGGCCAGGTAATGGACAGCTGGTTGACCCTGCACCTACATTTATAGCATGATACAGGTATTCCCTGGTGTCAGTGGCATTCCCTTTTTGGGGGATCAGTGGCAGTTGTTGCAGGTGTCCAGTGGGAAACATAGTGAAGGGGGCATG
>NC_056741.1:338926749-338947044 GCF_019279795.1 Protopterus annectens | reverse complement strand
TCCCCTGGATCTTTTACTGTTTTTTGTGTAACTGAATGACCTGCTGCTAAATTCTGATTCTGCACAGACTGCTCTATTTTTTTCAGAGGCTCTATAAGTAGCTAGTGACTTTACTGAATTTCTGTGGTAATATCTGTCTTTAAACTGAACCTGTATAATCAGAGCTCCTCCTTGCTGCATGTGTTTTTTAATGTTTAAATTGCACACACACATTGAAGAAGTGTTTTTATGACTTGAATAACTTGGGCTAGCTATACCTGAAGTACTTTTACTGGCAATTTTCCAGTTGTACAATTGTGAATAATTGATTTAGTTTTTCTGGTATAGCTTTAAAATCTGGCAAGTGTTTATTTACTGCATTGCTCTCTTGCTTAGGTTTCTTAGCTATAAATCTTAGTTCATTCTGAAGTATGCTACTTTACCCCCCCACCAAACCATTCTGAATGTATTATTATATAATAACTGCCTGTTGTTGCCTTCATGCTTACCCTAGAATCTCTGCTTTTCTCTTTTTCTAGTTGAACTCTACAGTTCCCTACAAAACGGTGTCTATAGGACTGCAAATTTCTCTCAACATTTAAACAGAGTAGGTTGCACACACAAAAAGCATTTGTTAAGCTTTCACTTACAGTGCTTTGTAATTAAGGTCACCATATTGGTCAGTAAGCAGGTCACCATATTGGTCAGCCATAGGGCTCTTTGTTTCTACTTGAGTGGTTGCCTCCTTCCCCTGTAACTGAAGAAAATTGACTCTTACATTAAGAGCTGTAATACTTACCTTATAGCTTTAGGACACCTTAGGAAACCTTGTAAACTGCAATAGCCCTGTGCTCATCACTCGCTTCGGGCTCTCTTCTCTCCCCTCCCTGTCCCCAACCTTTCCTCCGCCCCAGTACCTCTAAATTTATAGTACTATAGCCACTCCCCCACTTTCTAGATCCTCTCTGCTTTCGTCTGGGATAATTCCACCCACCCCCATTCTAATACCTACATTTTAATAGCACCTATTAGCTTTCATCTGGCATTCTCCCATCCCCCTTCCAGTACCTTTACCTCACCACTCTATCTTCTGGTGTTGCATCACCAGGTAAAACAGTTCCTTAACTCACTAGCTGAATCACAGATAATGATATACTCCTCTTTACTACCCCTCTTGTTCACACCATACCTCTTTACCTTGTATGAAAACCAGTTTCTCACGGGATTTCAGGTCCCAAAAGTCCATACTATCACCCCAGCTGTAAATCCTTCCACCTTCAACCATACTTACAGTACCAGATCCTATCCAACATCTTGTTCAGTCTATCAACATCTCAATCCCAGGCACATTAGCTCTAGATCCAAACACTACCACAAACTAATAAACAAATCCCTGAAGTTCATCACCAAGTATAGACTCAACACAATACTTGGTGGTGATATTCACCCCAACCCTGGCCCACTCACTTCAGATACACATACCTCCTTTATTTGCAATCTATGCTACAAACCTACAATTAATAGGCCAACTAACTCTCTCCTAGTCTGTCATCTCAATATCAGAAGCATTAATAACAAGGTACATGAATTGCATGCACTTCTGGATGTCCACTCCCCTGAGATTCTCTGTTTATCTGAAACCTGGTTAAAACCTAACACTAAAGACAATGAAGTGTTACCACCTGGGTACAACATACACAGGCTGGATCATGCTTTGAGGAATGGGGGTGGGGTAGCTGTACTCTATAAATCTGAGTTGAATGTCACCATAGATGTAATACAACCTCCTCAGATTAATAACTCAGAGATTCTTGCCACCAAATTGCAACTTAATAAAAATAAATGCATTAATATCATCTGTATGTACATTCCCCAGGTAACAATATATCTACATTTGAAGATATCCTGCACTGGCTATCATGTCACTACCTGCAAGAAACCCTACTACTTGGAGACTTTAACATAGACTGGGGCACCTGTTCCTCAGAATCCCCAACCACCCATATTAACCTGCATGCATTTACACAAATCATATCCACCCCTACCAGGATAGGTAAACACAACCAAAAAGAAAGTATACTTGACTGGGTACTCATAAACAGTCATCCCCAACTGTACACCTCTGGTACCCTCCTTAATGGCCTAAGCGATCACCTTTCACATATGTAACTAAGCACAAAACCATTAATTCCCAACAATCTTTACTCAGAAAGGTTAGAAACAATAAAAACTTTGACCCTGCCAAATTCCAACAAGAACTAAACTCATGTAATTGGTCTATTCTAAAACACCTCCCCTTAGAGGAAGCAGTAGCATACTTTAACAGCAAATTCCTTGAGATCCTTGATTTGCATGCACCTGTTCGTTCAAAGAGAACCAAGGCAAAAACTGCACCACGGATTTCTATAGAGTCTAAACTCAAAATTACCCTTAGAAACAAAGCATGGGCTTTATGGCGTTCTTCTAAAGACTCTCAAGATCACATTAAATACAGGCAATCCAGGAACGAAACCAAAAAAATCAATTTTACAAGACAAAAAACAATACTACTGTGATTTACAGACAGTAAATCAAAATAATTCTCAGAAGTTTTGGGCAGGTTTAAATAATCTACTACATCCTGGATAAACTTCAACCCCAATCCCTGCTGCTACTATTGATAAAACCCCTGAAGATGTTTCTGATAGTTTTAACCAAGTCTTTACTGACACAATTCAAGCCCTAGCTAACCAACTACCTCCTAGCTCCCCTGGTCCTGAAAGTAGCACCCCTAGAAACCTACTTGCATTCAGATTCCAACCAGTCACCACTTCACTTATCCATACCTTGATCAAAAAATTAAAACCCACTACACTTTCTGCTGATCAACTCCCTGCCGAGTACCTACAAAAATCAGCTGATGCTATTGCTTACCCCATCTCAATACTAATCAATCGAACCATAGTAGAAGCTAAAATTCCCACCATCTGGAAAATATCCTATGTAATCCCACTTCACAAAGGAGGCAGCTCTACTGAATTCTCCAGTTATAGGCCAATAGCTATACTCTTTCCACTTGCAAAGATTATGGAAAAATGTATTCATAGACAACTCATGCACCACTTAATCCAAAATCGCCTTATGGCAGACACTCAGCATGGCTTCTGTCCTCATCACAGCACTACTTCAGCCCTCTTAGCCTTTACTAACACCATAAACCATAATCACAACAATAATTATATATCCTCAGCCCTCTTTTTGGATCTTTCCAAGGCATTCGATATGGTTGATCATCAACTTTTAATCCACACCCTGCAAACATTCTGTCTAGATACTGGAGCCCTCCAATGGTTTCAATCATACCTGAATGGTCGACAGCAGGCTGTCCACTGGCAGAACAAACTCTCTAACCTTCTACCTAACACCCTTGGAGTACCACAAGGCTCTATACTAGGGCCCTTGCTGTTCTCCATATTCATTAACGACCTTTATACTGTCATCCCAAAAGTCAGCTGTATCCAATATGCTGATGACTCTACTCTGATTTGCTCAGCCACATCTCCAGTAGAGTTATGGTCAGCTACCCAGACTACCTTTAATACAATAGAAAACTGTCTTTCTGAACTTCGTCTGATCCTAAATCCCAAAAAAACTAAAATGCTGTTATTTTCACCAACACGTAGGTCTACCGCTTTCACCTTTACCATAAAATCAAATGATGGCACAATAATCTCCCCTGACCCATCTACAAAACTATTAGGTGTCATCACAGACAATAATCTAAAAATTGACCTACATGTTAACCAAACTATCAAAACCATCAATAAAAAACTAGGGTCACTTTACAGAATTAAAGCCTTCCTAACCCTTCCAGCTAAAATTGCCATAGCTCGCTCTCACCTTCTTTCAACCTTTCTGTATGCATCCCCTCTACTCTCGAATTTAAACAAGACTGGCCTTAACAAACTCTCAATTTGCTACAACCACATTGCCAGGTTTGCCACTGGGCTGCCTTTTAGGACACATCATTGCATCAATCTAAATCAGCTTGGGTGGCTTGAACTACCCAGCCTAATCCAATATAACCAACTGATTATGACCTATAAAATCCTCTATAATCCGGACAATACTCCTGCACTTAAAAATATTATCACCCCCCCTATAACAATCCTAGAACACTTCGATCCTCTAACAAACTACTAATTCAGACTAGCAAAATTAATAACACAGCTGGTGATTCTCTCTTTGCAAACTCTGTAAGTAGATCCTGGAACTCTCTTCCAGCTGATATTACCTTACTTTCCACCTTAGGTCAATTTAAAACTAGACTCAAACAACATTTGTCACTTAACTGGCTATGTCAATGTATCAAGCCTGGCTAACTCTCTCTAGAATGTGTAAAAATCTGTTAACCAATTTACTGTGTAATTTAATTTAATCCTGACGTGCTCAGGATTAACTGTAACCTGTGGAACTTGTTTAACTTGCTTACTTATGTAATCTCTGTAAATAGTCTGTTTGTAATATGTAATGCTGGTATTATGTAATGCTGTATCTGCTTACCCTTGGAGCTTTTCTCCCCGGGCCTCCACTGAAAATGGACATGCATCCAGTAGGACTATCCCGGTCAACAAATGTAAAATAAAAATAAATAAAAATAAAATAAGTATGTTTGTGTGTGTGTGCCTGTCTCAGAAGGGAACAATGCTGTAACACAGTAATCTCTGTAGCGGGTCTGGTAACTGCGTACCACTGAAGTGTGATTTAGAGGGTTCCATCCACAACTATGGCAGTTATGTATGTTTTCTGTGTGTTTCAATGTCTGTGTAGGGAGCATTATAGCCTATTCACTTGCAGGATATTTACAATGCCCTAATTTGGTACGCCTGCTGATGTCATTCCTTGTCAAATACAACTCTGGGGAATGCATTCCCTAGTAATCCTCATGGTGTGTCCTACAACATCTCCATGCAGTAGTGTGATATAGGTTATGGGTTCTATACCCACATATGTCAGTTGTAGACATGTGTGTCTCACTGTCTGTGTTGTGAGCAATGCATTTTGGGCTACTCACTTGCAGGAAATTTGAAATGCCCTACTTTGGTAAACCCGCTGATGTCATTCCTTGTGAAATACACCTTTGGGGATGGGGTAGCACAATAATCTCCATAGCACATGCTATAACTGCACAATGCTGTAGTATGATAAATTAGTTAGATAGGCATTCTATTACTAGACATGGCAGGTGTGTGTGTTTGACAGTCAGAGCCTGTGTGGAGGTGGCTGTGAATGTCTAACCACTGGACATGTTGAGGAGTGGGATTTGTAGTTTGCCTATATGGTGGCCATATTATATGTCACAATGTCCACCTCATGGGGATTATGGATTTCAATCAGCCAAGAGACTGGGTTGGCAAGCCATACCCCTACATCTGGCAAAAGGCCTGGTGAACAAAGTAAGCAACCCTGCTATTACCCAGAATACGGTCTGAACTCATGTGTCATACACAAACACACTTGTCTAGAATATCCCGCTATGTTGCTAGTACCCTGCACATTGTTGACAGATAGTAGGCATGGTGTGATTGCAGTGGGCTGCAGAGAGCATGGTACCCTGTCCAACAGTACAATAGGCATATAAATACGGACAATGGGCTTTCACTATGTTCCCCACTGGATGCCTGCAACATATGTGGTGCCATCAAATGTGATCCACAAAGGACATACAATGCCTTACACACATGCCCTGTATGGACAGATGCTACTGACACCAGGGAATACCTGTATCATGCTATCAATGCAGGTGCAGGGTCAACCTGCTGTCTATTAGTAGGTCCTGCCACAACAGGCCAGTATTGGCACATCTGATGATAACAGTCTGTGTGCACAACATGTGCCAGGCAAACCACGTAAACTTAGACATGTCATTGTACATTATTGAGGGACATGCACATCCCAGGCAATGTCCATGTCAAGGACTATCAAACACAGACATGGCATGCATTGCAAAACAATGGCCACACACAATGGTATCCAGGATGACAGGACAGTTCATACAATACCAATCTGTGTGGGACATTGCAGATACTACATCCCTGAACCACACTGCAGGCTATTGTCAGGTGGCCTGATGCCAAGGATTACCCCTCACCCAGCCTTGTACAGCCATCTTTCACAGCCAGCCACTACACACCCATGAAGCAATGCACACATGCATGTCAGTACTGGCACCTTGTGTCTGCATGTGGGTTATGATATTCCTAACCACAGTCACACCCAGTATAACTCCCATTGGTATGCTGACTGATGTCAGACACGTTCACATGCCCTAGCCCATTGAACCTCAGGATATCCCCTGTGGTGCATGTAATACCTGTGCATTACTGTCGTGTGGCAAACTAAGTAGTTAGGAAGTATATTTGTGAGCCTGCCAAAGTGTGCCAATGTGTCTGAGTCCCTTAGAGAGTGTTGTTGTGTTGACAATGATATCTGTTCATATGGGCAGCCATGTGTGCTACACCTAATGTATGTCTACTATATCTCTATTGCAGATGAATTGGTTGTTTTCTATGAGAATGAGTATTTAAATGGTAGTTTTACACATTTAATTTGAAAGTCTGATGAAGCGTTCCTGGGAACACGAAAGCACTTACTTCGAGATAATAAACTGAGCTTCATAATATTGGTCTGCTTTGATTGTCGTGGTGTATCTTTTATCTTTATTCTGGTTTTCTATTGCAGATGTCACTCACCAGCACACATATATGTTCTTACAGCACACCAGCATGCCAGCTATGTGGCACATGTAGTAACTGCATGCACTTGTAATAGTAATGGCTAATCAGTCAGGGGTTTGAACCCCTGTACTGGTAGGTGTGTGACAGATAATGCTTAGGTTTTAGTCTCCCAGCCCTTCTCTGATGTACTTTGCCTCTGTCTGTCCCTCCCACACATTCTCTGGTGGATGTGGAGATGTACACCTGCTCAGCAGCAGCTTGTGTTTTGTAAGTGATGGTCATGATCAGGTGATGGCCTTTGCACCTATTGCAGTCCTCCTGTAGCTGATTGCATGTGGAACAGCTGTGGTGACATTCCCATAGTCAATTGCATGGAAACACAGTACAATATCTAGGAACATCATGTCGGTGTTTGCCCATGACAGTCGCTGTGAGTGGAACCTGGATCTGGTGTTTGGTAAACAGCATCACAGATGAAATCTGGATATTCTTCAAACAACATACACAGTGGAAAATAGCCTAAAGACAGGAGGGTGATGTGCCAGACATGACTACAGCATGTAAGCATAGCTATGCTTCATTCAGACTACTGCCAATTTAACAGGTTATGTGTGGTAATGGCTAGTCTGCATGTTTTAATAACTGACAAGACAGTGCTCTGTTTGTGAGAAAAAACTCATATGTAGGGTCATCTGTGGACTGGTCAGTGTGTGGAACCATTTGTTTCTTGTGTTACTCACAGAACACACATCTGTGAACTGCAGAAGCATAGTGTGAGGATTGCAGTCAGTACACAGTGACAGTGATGAGAGTTACTGCCATCGCATCCCTGATTGGACATATGTCACATGAAACAGTGGTAAGACAGTCACTGTCTGAGGTTATCACAGTGACATGCCAATAATGGGCCACTGTTCATAGCTGCAGTCACAAGTCATCTACACTTTGGACAGATGTCATGCAGTATATATGCATGTGTTGTGCTCCCTCTGCAAATGTATGATATCTGTTGTGTTGGGTTGATGGTGATATCTATGCATGATGTTATAAGTAATCCTGAATGCTGTTGACTATTACTAAGTCTTATCTGTGTTAAAACTGCAACACCATCGGCTATATGGGATTGGAGGTCCTGGCAGAACCACCTGTCCCACTTCAGCTGGCTATGTCACTGGGCACCAGCATGTCTGGAGCCCAGCCTTGGACCTCCACCTCTGTTGGCTCTGCACCACCTTCTGGTGGAACTGCCACTGAGGATGGGGCTTGACCCCCTGGGAGCAGGTCCAGTTAGGAACTTGTCAGCCATTGTACAGTCCAGGCCATGGTGAATAGGGGGCTCAATAAGGAGTTTTGAGGCCAGCTTCGCCAGCTCGAGGGCAGTGTGTCACATTTAGAGGTTGAGCCTGCCCCTCCTAGACAGCCCCCAGCACAGTCACCTTTGCGGCTGTGAAGGTGCAGTGGTGGCTGCCCATGGGTGGGGACCTCCGTCCCACTGTTTCCATTTGGGGGCTCATGGGCTTGTGACTGCCAAACACCCCTCCCCAACCAAGGTGTATCCCCCCACATGTGTCATATACCGCCCCTGTATGCTGTCTTGTCTGTCATCCTACCCAACCTATCCTCCACGAGCATACACACTATCCTTCTCCAACATCCCACTCTCACCTTACAAAAATGGAAACAAAAGGCCAATCTGTTCCCAGAACAACTTTTGCCCCATACATAGCTGTCCATTTCACAAAAGTGTCCACTGGACACATGTAACCTTTTTAATTTGCATCACAACATACTACTGTTGTTCTCATCCCTCTCTCAGGCACATGATCCTGGTATGCACATGACTCCTAAAGGTTCCAGGTACACATGATGCAGATGACCCCATTGTACACACGACACTACCAGTCCCTCTATGGTTACCCCATTTAACTTTTTAATGATGATGATGTTCCCACAGCACCTTGAAGAGTACTGTTCTCACACAATGACTGGACAGGAACTGTTTTGTTAATGTAAATAAAATGCTCAAAGTAATGTAGTTGGGCAATCTACAAATGTTTGCGTGTATTAATGACACATATCTGTCTGAGGGAGTCTTAATATTACATAGGACAACACCACTACATAATACTGGAGTTGCTGGTTTTTCCCTCTTCATTCTTTTTTAATGCTTTGTTGTCACACAGTATGTTTTTGATGTATCTATATATATCTATATCTATGTATGTATATATATCTGGACATAAACACACACACATACATCTACATAATGGAATACATTTCCTATGCTGCCGAATGACTGTGCTGGATGCTATGTTTGTGATAACATCCAATGTCTGTATACCTGCCATGGCTTAGTGGTAAATCACATTGGCTGTGGTGTGCATGGTCCTGGTTTCGAGCCTTTTAGAGGCTGTTTATTTTGTTGCTGGGCAGAACAAGGGCCATTGGATATGGAGTGATTAAGGCACTTTTAAGTAGTTGTGAGCGGGCGTGCATGGGTTTGCATGACGGTAAGCAGTGGTTACTTTTGGTTACAGTTCCTTACACTCAGTTAACTTCTTGATTGCTTAACCTGTGTGGGCGGTGCTTACCCCAGCGCAAACAGACTGAAACCCGCTCACTGTTGCTTAAAAGTACTTACTTTCGCTTACCCCGTGCTAATTTCTTTAAAAAAAAAGAAAAAAAAGGGTGTTAGGAAAGTGGTGAAAAAGGGGCACAAAGAGGGAAAGACAGTAGGTAAGGTTGCTAGGTATGTGCAGGAAGGGTGTAGAGAAGGCCCATAGCTGTCCATTTCTTCTACAGCAACGGCTGTGCATATGCAAAAAATTTGGTGGTACATTTGGACACTCACAACCCTAAGAGAGGGGTGAGGACAACAATAGTATGTTATGATACCAATTAGAAACATTTACATGTGTCCAGTGGACACGTGCGAAATGGACAGCTATGTATGGGATGTGCTTTTTTTTTTGCGAGAAAAGATTACCCTTTTCTTTTATTTTTTGGGGAGAGTGGGATGTTGAGGAAGGAGAGTAGGTACGATCAAGGAGGATAGGTTGGGTAAGATGACAGACAAGACAAACAAGACGCATACAGGGGTGGTATATGACACACTTGCAGGGAAACACCTTGGACGGGGAGGGGTGTTTGGAAGTCGCAAGCCCATGAGCCCACAAATGTGTACAGTGGGACTGAGGTCCCCACCCATGGGCAGTCACTACTGCACCTTCACAGCCCAGAAGGTGGGCTGTGCTGGGGGCTGTGTAGGAGGGGCAGGCTCACCCTCTAGTTGTGCTGCTCGGCTCTCATGCTGGCATAGGTGGTCTCGAATCTCCCTGTCGAGCTCCCTACACAATACAGCCTGGACTGTACCACAGGTGACATGTTTCTGTCTGGTCTGACTCCCAGGGGGGGCCAAGCCCAATCCCCTGCGGCATTTCCACCTGAACGTGGTGCAAGGCCAAGGAGGTCCCAGGCTGGGCCCCAGATGTGCTGGGGCCCGGTACCATGGCCAGCTGAAGTGGGGCAGGTGGGTCTGCTGGGACCGGTTTTCCCATATGAGCTATGTTGTAGCCTGTTTAAGGCAGATATGGGTTAGTAATAGTCAACAGCATTCACGATTAGTTATAACAGCATGCATAGGTATTCCCATTATCCAGGGCGCCAGATATAAAATAGTTGCAGAGCAGGCAGAACACATGCATATATGAATAAACAGTGGCCATTACAACAGCATGCAGGTTTCATTGATGGCAACAGGGCACCAGTATGGGAGTATTTTAACATGGCACATGCATAGAAACAGATGTGAATATTTATAAACCAATAGGACATATGTCCCAACAAAGGTTAGGAGTGTAGACATACCAAATGAGCTGTGTAAATTAGTTATTATTGCACATATGGTAGGGGTGAGAGAGAGTTCAATTAACAACTAATAAATCCTTGTTTTCACAACATTCGTAGTCACTACAGTGGTCTGTCCCTTACATGTATTATTACACTACCCAATGGCATTATATTGTACATTGGTATGTTTGTAGATTAGTATGTACGGGACCTGTGTCTTACATACAGGCCTGACAAGATGCAGGTGTTAATGCAACATGTTTTGAGACCGCTGTCATACACTTTGGGTGAGATGCTGGGATGACAGGTATGTATGTACATTCTCTGACTATGTACAAGTCTGAGTAGCGGTTATATGTCATTTACAGCCGCCTACATTTCTTGGATCATCACACTAATTTGCCAGGGGAACAAGGCAAAAGGCAGGTGATGTGGGCCATTTATCCAGACATACTGAGCAGGTTGGAACAGTTGAGGAGTATGAATATGCATGCCACTTTCTATCTGAGCATTCTAGCATAATCTGTACAGTTGTTAAGTGTATATATGCATACAGCTTTCTCTCTGAACATTCTAACAAACTGTGTGCAGTTGGGTGGAATTATTATGCATACAACTAACTAGCGCTCCTGGGATCCTAAGCCCTACTGTGTGTGACAAAAGCATCACAGTTAAGATCACTGTACACTATGCTATCAGGCGATTGTTGTGAGGCTTTGCAATGTATTTAGTCTAATATGACTGACCTGTTTGCACTTCCAACATTGTTATACAGAACTTCATACACATTTTATCTGCATACCACAGTGTGGGTAACACTGCTTACTGCAACAGTACTATTTAATAACTGCAACAGCACAATACATGACTGCAGAATAAACAGAAGCATTGCAGGGGTTACACCTTTATTTGCAGCATATTACACAATTCTGTATACTGGTACAACACTTTCTGAGGCCCTTACATTTATTTGTTATGACAGTATATGCAGGCTATTTACTAACCTGCCTCGCAACGCATCCTTTGCAGCCTAGCATCATAGGCTTGCTGGTTCACAGCATGCCCATCTGCAGCTGTCAGAGAAGTACAGTGATATTTAGCCATACCTATGCATAGTATACACAAGCTAAGCAATTATTAACTACATAGTGGAAGGAGTACTTACTCAGTTCTGGGGCATTCTGCATCTGTCTTGCTTCCTAGATCCACTGATGCAGGACATGCCCCCTCTGCCGCTTCAGGTCTGCATGATGGTACCTGACCTGCGCACCAGTCTGGGGGATACCTTTGGCACTAGTGAGGTCACAGGCGAGACTGTTCCAGGCCTCCGTTTTGTACTGTGAGCCTTGGTACCGGCCCTGCAGTAGTCTCCTGTCATGGTGCTTTACCAGGAGTCATACCATGAATTTGGACTCCTGGATGCCCCAGCGCTGCACTCTAAAGCAAGTGCCTTCTCCCACTCCTGCCATTCTGCCTGCAGGGTGATGCTACAAGCAGTTATGAGACGTATTCCTGCCTCTTCATTTTAAGTAGGACCGGATTCCCGCATGTTTCTGTAATTGGCCGGTTTTGAAAAGGCTAAGCTATGTCATATTCATTATAGGTTATATATGTGTCTGGTACATACACTGTATGGGGTCCTGGGTACTTCATAACTTTATTACAGTGACACCTCAACTCTGTGTTTACAGCAGTACTCCAATTCACATATTTATGGGCTGTGGCAGGTTATGGAACATTACACTGTACAAAGATTCAGTTCACATATTTGATTTAATTTCCCTGTTGTGAGGATTAGTTTGCTGATACCTCCTTTATGTGTATTGATATCATGGCATAGTGGTTTACTGCTATGACTGAGATATACAGGGTCCTCAGTTCTAGCCTTGCAGAGGCTGGTTATTTTGTTGCTGGCCAGAACATGAGCTGTTGGGTACAGAGTGATTAAGGCACTTTAAAGCAGTTGTGAGTGGGTGTGCATGGGTTTGCACGGAGCTAAGCAATGCTAACCTCCGGTTACAGTTTCTTACACTCAGTTAGCCTCTACATTGCTTCACCAGTGTAATACTCACATAACGGCGCCCAAACAGGCTTACACCTGCTTGCTCCTGCACTTGCAAATGCACGGCATTCAGTGTTTGCATCTGACACTCACATCCCTGGGTGGGGGTGAGGACTATGATAATACCTTGTGATGCCTATTACATCGGCTTACATGCCTACAGTGGGGTGTTGCAACCATGTGTTTGTAGGTGTTGTGTAGTGGGTTATGCAACAACACATATGGACATACCGTACTTAGCCTCTTAAACTGGACTGTGCTGCAGACAAGCAATTGGGTTTAGGACATCCAAAAGGTAGTGTAAAGTGCTCAAAAACCAACCAAACCAAAAAATAGAGCACAATGTTGCGGGTCCACGAATTATTTATTATAAAAAACTCATCCACAAGCGTAGTAAAACGTAGCTAAAATTCACAATTGTAAACATCCACAGATGGTTAAGTGCTTTCATCAAGTAGTTTGGTTTAATTGGGTTTAGGACCCCACATCCTTCAGCCCAGTCATGCTAATGCATACCTATTATTCTATCCGCTTTCTAAGGTTGTAAGTGGAATATATGCTGTCTGCCCCTATCAGACCTCTCAAACAATTGGGGACAAACTACAACTGAATCAGGGACAAGTCAAGGAAAAATCAGGGACAATCAGGGACACTTTTAAAATATTAGTGCTATTAACTTGAAACATTGACAGAATCAGAGCATATGAATTAATACACATTTTCTGAAGTAAAAGAAGTTTATAACTCTTAATTGTTGTCATTATTCATTAAGTGTAATTCACCACCTTTCCTCCAAAAGTCAATAGTTTTAGGAGGGATTAAGAGGGACAGAGTTAGAAGTTGAGTCAACATCAGGGACATTCATGAAAATCAGGGACAGTTGAGCGGTATGGTCCCTATTTATTCCGCCAACGGTTTATGTCTTGTCCAGTGGATTTGCTCTTAGAGGCTGAGAGGTATAAACATAAGCTCTACCCATTTAGGAATATTACTTACATCCTTGGGGTGGTCCTAATACAACTGTGCCAGCCAACACCTGCACGCCTAGGCCCATAATTGCATACCCATAGTTCCTCCACCTGCCCCTCCTCTACAGCACTCATCCTTACTGTGGGTACAGGTGGAGTCTAACCACACCACTACACACTGCCCACTCTCCGCATGTCAGGACCCATGTCGTACGTTGTGTCGACCAATGGGTTATCAGGCTTGCACAACCTACTGGTCCATGTACATCTACAGCCTGGTTTGACGACTCATTACAGGAACTGACTCCAATGATCAGTAATTTTTGGGGTGTCCCACAAGGGACATTGCTGTTTTTGTTTCAAGATTAGACCTGGCAGGTCTCTCCCACTGGTAGTATCCTGCCTATGGTCTGGGAAGCAGTGGTGTGTCTACTTTTATTGTTGTTTCACCGGTCTAGCTGGGGGGGTGGGGGGTTGATGCTACATGATATACGTTTGTTGATTGGACCCTTCACCTCCATATGCACGGCTTGTGAACATATGTAATTCGTAACTGCTGTATCATATCCTAGCTATATACATGTGTATATTTACACACACACACACACACACACACACACACACACACACACACACACACACATATATATATATATATATATATATATATATATATATATATATATATATGTATATCTGTATATGTATGCATACATGTATATATTTATATATTACTGTCTATATATATCTAACGACATATGGGTGTACGGGTGTCTGCATATGTATATATCTATATGTGGGTATGTATATGTATTCTGTCTCTGTATGTATACATTTGTGCTACGGAGAGGGAGAGATATATCTCCGTGTTGCTATGGGTAGATATGCACACACATACCTTTACATATATACGTCTACATCTGGTTATTCCATTCCTTGCCATGTAGATTACACTTTGCTGCAGTGGGACTCGTAGTGGGTGTGGCTGCTCGTTGGGCAACACCTCTGCCCAATGAACACTTTTGCTGACATCCCTGGGGCTGTCCATATAGACCCACATCAACCAACACCTGCACACCTAGATCCATAACTAGCTACCCATAGTTCCCCCACCTGCACCTCTTCAACAACACCCATCCTTACTCTGCATGCTGGTCGGGTCTAAACACACCACTACATGCTGCCCACTCTCCACTTCATGGGACCCATGTCATACATTGTCTCGACCCATGGGTCATTAGGCTTTCCCACCCTTGTATTCCGGGTATGTGCACACCCCGGCCAAAATGGTTGGTGTATCACCTTCCTTTGGTTATATGTCAATTTTTGGGGTGTCCCACAAGAGAAGCTCCTGTCTGTGTTCCAAGATTAGATTTCACTGGTGCACTGTGTACCCCCCCGGTTGTATCCTGCCTGTGGTCTGGGGAGCAGTGGACTATTTACACTGTTTGCGGGTTTGTGTGTATGTTTCCTCTGTCTGGCTGTATGGGGGGAGGGTCATGCTACGTGTTACATTTTTCTTGCTTGGGCCCCTCACTTCCAGTGGCATAGCCTGTGAACATATGTCATTCTTGTGTGCTGTTTCCTATCATAGCTGTATATCTGTGTATATCTACACACACACACACACACACACACACACACACACACACACACACACACACACACACACACACACACACATATATGTATATATATATATATATATATATATATATATATATATATATATATATATATATAAATATATATATATATATATATATATATATATATATATATATATATATATATATATATTTATATATATATATATATATTTGTAAGGCAGTGCTTACCCCTGCGCAAATGCACTTAAACACGCTTACTGGTGCTTATTTATGCTTAAACCTGCTTACTAGTGCCTTATTCATTATGACACTGACACTTCGCTCCATTTCACTTTTAATTGTAATTATGCAGGTTATACAGTGAACAGATGTCGAAATATGTTCATATACAGATTACCAATAGAAAATGGTATGTGCTGCAGTGGTATTCGGAACAGGAATGTCTGTTCATTAGGTGGATGCTCTAATCCCTACACTATTGTTGTGCTGCTTCATTTACATATATACCGATATACCCATGACTCCTAGTTCCCCAAGCACCCACCCCAACACTTCACTAACACAGCAGTCATCCATTCTGCAGTTGGATACACGGTGTATCCACACCACTACACATTGACTACTCCCTACTCCTGTAGACCCATCCCATGGGTTGACTCACTCCACATATCCTCAGACATCCCAAACTTTTAGTCCACAAACATTGGTGACATGAGTGACCAGTAAGACACTATTCGCAATTTTTGGGTTGACTCACCTGGAACGCATGTGTCTTTATTTTAAGATTAGACTCTATACTTCATTACATCTTTACTCCCGTTAACATGACACTACAATAAATCAATAAGTATGACTATGTGGTAATGCACACGTTACACATGAGAGCTAATAATGTATGAGTTTGGCATAATTATTTTACAAATAGGACCAGTTTAGTGGTTGGTGTTGCCATAGCAGGCAGATCACAGGAATGATTTCATGTGTGAGAAAGTCCTCACATTTGATTTTTTCAGCACAGCACTGACTTCGGACATTGTACACACTTCTACGTTTTAGCAGTTTCGTCTCTTCCCTCTTATACACAACCTATTATTCTATATACTGTTGAGGTTTGTAGGGGCACTTTCATGTTATTTATGTCTGCAAAAGGAATGAATGTGTTACAGGGAATGTACTTCTACATATAGATGTATGCATGTGTGCATGCATATATACTTATAACGAACTCGCTGACCTCCAAGAGGTGGTCCAGTTAGAACCAGGCCATCCAACTCTGACACGCATGGATCCATAATTTCACACCCGTAGTTCCTCCACCTCACCCGAGTTTGATATACATGCAAACCATCCATTTTCTGGTTGCTATCGCAGCCATGACACACCTCCACATATTGCCCTCTCCCCAGTGTTAGGGGCCCTACATGTATGTTGTCCCAACTCATGTATTCTCAGGCTCTCCCACCATTTAGTCCTTGAACATACCTGCCCTTGCTTGTGTAATGGTCGGAGGTCAATCATCCTAGCAATGTTTGGGTAGTCCCACCAGGGACTACCCTGTGATTGTTTGTAAAGTAGACTTAGCAGATCGACAATATTACTCCCACTGGTAGTATCCTGCCTGTGGTGTGAGTAGCAGTGCTTTGCTCACTCCTGCCAAGCTTGATATGACATATGCTGACAGCACTAAATAATACTGGAGTTGCTATTGATTCCCTTCTCATTCCTTTTGTATGCTTTGTTATGACGCTCATTCTTCATAGAGATCACTCTCTCTATATATATATATATATATATATATATATATATATATATATATATATATATATATATATATATATATATATATATATATATACATTGTATATCTGTACATACACATGCAACTACATCTACATAATTATATACATTTCCTATGCTGGGCACTGCTTACACCTGCGCAAGTGCACTTAGACTTGCTCACTGGTACAAATATATGATTACTACTGCTTATTTGTGCTTACACATGTTTACTAGTGCCTTATTCATTATGATACTACCACTTTGATTGAATGATATTAGTTAAACATTTCATGCGGTACTCCAGTTCACATTTACATGTCATTATGTAGGTTATACAGCAAAACGACATTCCACATGGAAAATGATATGTGCTATAGTTGGACTCAAACTGTGAATGCTTGCTCTTTAGGTGGAGGCTCTAACCACTACACTATTCACATTAATGTTTCTTCTGCATGTTTTTCTCTATTTGAATGATTTTGATGTGTAAGCTACGCTAAGCAGGGGGCAGCGACGCGCAGACATGCTGTGCTTTGCTTACACTTTCAATATTGAAGCAATACAAATGTAAAATAGGTACACAGGGAATCTAATAGGGAAAGTTCTAGGGATGGGGCTCAACATTCCACTACGTGCTTGTGTGTTTACTACTTTGATTTTATTTCAATGTTCGTGGACACTCTTGTATGCTTAGCATACATTTCAGTATCCACAGACACTGAATTAATTGCTTACTATTAGAGGTGGGCTCTAATAGTAAGCATAATAGGTTGTGCCACTGTGGGGGCATGTTTCCGCCTTAATGGAGCACTTAAACACGCCCCCTGCACTCGCACATGTTTCCTGTGGACATTGAGGGGGTGGCAGCGTGCCCTCATAGATATTCATATGGTGCTGCATATGTGCTGTAATGTGGACATTCGGCGCAAGGCTAAAACCGTCCTTGCGCCGAGCTTCATGAATCCCGGACAGACACACACACACACACACACACACACACACACACACACACACACACACACATATATGGGCAACTGTGCCCTCACAACCTCTGCTAATTATAAATTCTACCACTGAGATTTGTTTGCAGTTTAGTGGGGAAAAGACCAATCCCCCTTGCTACACTGAGAGCTAAGTGCTGATAGTGTTGATGTTTTAGCCTTTCAATGTTATCATGTTTTATAATCTTGATGTTTTGACAGGCACGCTTTCTAAATGTCGATAACATTAGCAGATCTCATATATATATATATATATATATATATATATATATATATATATATATATATATATATATGTGTGTGTGTGTGTGTGTGTGTGTGTATTATATATGGATATCACGTTTCAGAAAGTAGACTTTCTGAAAAGTTGAACAGTACAAAAACAAAAATTAAATCTATGTTTTTGAGGGAGGGGTTAAGACCCCCATGCACCACCAAGTCACCTGCAAATTATATATACCAATTCCAAGACCATACTACAGTGGGGAAAAGGACAAATTCCCATGATTCCTACTAATCAGTGATCTCAGTACACTTTCCCCCAGATATACTAATCTTCCATGCAGGACTAGTCTAGTCCTGCACGGAAGCGGCCACTTAGGAGAAGGACGGCAGCACGCCATGCATATTAATGAAGGCACGCTGCCCGACCTCTTAAGCATACATAGTGCATGTACAAGTGCAGGGGGTGTGTCTGAGAGCAGAGCTTTCATAATAAACCTGCCCCTGCAAAGTAGAATAGCAGAAAGTGAAAATAAATGAGCAAGGCCACTCATAGGTGTCCGCATATGTCCACCAACAGTCCCCCCTGTGTACAACAGCAACAGTACATATAAATAAACTGAAGAAAACCCATCATATTTCTCTTAAATCCGAGTACAGCTAAACATAGGTGCCCAGGTGTGCCCATAGCTTAGCTACGGTTAAAGCAGTTTAAAAGGCTGAAGAGGATAACAAGGAAGATATATGAAAATGAAGCATCACAGCAATAGTGTCGTGGGCAGGGCATCCGCCTAATGAGCAGGCATTCCTGGTTTGAGTCCCACTGCAGCACATACCATTCTCCATGTGAAATCTGTATATGAACAATTTTTTTCATTTATTTGCTGTATAACCTACTAAATAACATTTAAATGTGAACTGGAGTACTGCAATAAATACACATGTGAAGTGTCAGTGTCATAATAAATAAGGCACTAGTAAGCAGGTTTAAGCACAAATAATCAGTAGTAAGCATATATAAGCACTAGTAAGCATGTTTAGGTGTGTTTGCATGGGGGGGTAAGCATTACCTACACAGATTAAGCAAAGTAAAAGCTAATTGAGTGTTAGAAACTGTAACCAGAGGTTAGCAGTGCTTAGCTCCACGGAAACCCGCACATACCCATGTACAACTGCTTTAAAGTGCCTTAATCACTCTGTACCCAATGGCCCATGTTCTGCCCAGCAACAAAATAAACAGCTTCTGGAAGGCTCAAACTCAGGATCCTCTCCACTACAGTCACAGTAGTTAACCAGTAAGCCATCATAGCAACACATATACATGAGGCATCAGCAAACTAATCCTCACCACAGGAAAATCAAACCAAACATGTGAACTGAATCTATGTACAGTGTGATGTTGTATAGCCTGCTACATAACATAAATATGTGAACTGGAGTACTGCAGTAAGCATAGATGTGAGGTGTTATTGTAATAAAGTTTAGAAGTCCCCAGGACCCCATACGGTGTATGTACAAATGAATCATGGATACCAGCCACATATATAACCTGTAATGAATAATAAATCACTGCCAAAAGGCAAATATAATACTAATTAACTATTAAGTAATGTTAACCGCTGCACAGCTCAACTTAGTAATTGTAAGCAATGTGTAGGGCAGCCACTTCAATCTGCCTAATGGGATACCTCTTTAATCAGTGCCAACCTTAGGTAAGCAGGTGTGCCCATAGCTTAGCCTATTCAAAACTGGCCAATCATGGAAAAGTGAGGGAAATTGGCCATATTTAAACCCCACAGGCGGGAATACTACCCATAACTGGTTGTAGCTTCCTACTGCAGGCAGAATGGCTGGAGTGGGTGAAGGCACTCAATTTAGAGCGCAGTGCTGGGGCATCCAGGAGTCAAAATTCATGGTATGGTTTCTGGTAAAACACCATGAGGAGAGACTACTGCAGGGCCAGTACCAGGGCTTGCAGTATAAAATGGAGGCCTGGGACAGTTTCGCTCATGACCTCACCAGTGCCACAGGTATACCCTGGACTGGTGAGCAGGTCAGGCACCACCATGCTGACCTGACGCGACGGAGGGGGAATGTACTGGAACAGTG
>NC_056741.1:338911749-338924249 GCF_019279795.1 Protopterus annectens | reverse complement strand
GCAGCTACCTCTGGAATAAAATTTTACAACAGTATCTGAAGACTTCATTCATTAATGAGGTTTGGTATGATAGAAAGCATAACTTTTCAATTTTGCTACATTGTGCGGAGGGTCTGAAAGTACTAAACATGACACATTTTCAATCATCGTCATCATCTTTCGGCTGTTCCCGTTAGAGGTCGCCACAGTGGATCATCTGTTTCCATTTCTTCATGTCCTCTGCATCTTGCTCTGTCACACCACCCACCTGCATGTCCTCTCTCACCACATCCATAAACCTTATCTTCGGCATTCCTCTTTTCCTGTTGCCTGGTAGCTTCATCCTTAGCATCTTTTTCCCAATATACTCAGCATCCCTCCTCAGCACATGTGCAAACCAACAAATCTTGCCTCTCTGGTTTTGTCTCCAAACCTTCCAACCTGGGCTGACCCTCTAATATACTTATTCCTAATCCTGTCCACCCTCGTCACACCCAGTGCAAATCTTAATATCTTTAACTCTGCTACATCCAACTCAAACTCATGCCTTTTTCACACTGTGATAAATAATGGGAAAATGGTTTGTTCTTTCATAATCCTTGCACAAAAGACTAGCTGCGGTTATAATTGCATAATATACAAGTTGTGTCAGTTATTAAAACCAATGTACTGTGCCCTTGGTTGACCAGCCCCTTGTCCGGGGTACTCTCCTTATGTAAAGTACAGTGCGCACAGGGCTAAAGTGGAGGAGAGCTGCAAATGTCTGGAGGTAGTGGACACAGCAACGCTTCTGAAACTGGATTATTTAAACAGGAAAATGAAGTTAATGAACAACCATGACAATGTTCAGCAGTTTGCTGCAAACTTCCCTATCACCAAATAGCCAGGCATGACCCTTTTTACCACTCAGTGTTGGCAGCTTTGTTTTATAACTCCACCAAAGTCACCAGTAAAAAGAGCATGCCATTATTAATAACAATTGATAACGTGTTAGGGAAGTGATTGTGCTACCATTAGTGCACTCATGAGTTTAGCTAAGCTTTGTTGAAAGGTGGGAGGGGCTTGCTATCAGCTCACTGCAGCTGAATGGAGAATCTCAGAGATCACACATTCGCACATCATACTATAGTGGGGATCAGGAAATTTAGCTTTTCTTAATCTTTCTTTACTGTAGTGCAATCTTGGTCGGAGAGATTGTGGTTTGTGATTTTGACCGGGTGTGCGTCTGTTTGTATATGTAAGTTGCTGGATCTGCAAAAGTGGGGGGCTCCCCTCCCCCCTAGCTCTATGGTTCCGGTGCCCATGCCAAGAGGTCAGTCATATTGTACAAGTGAGGGAGACCTAGATAGAAAACATTAGAACACTTCACATAAATTCTCTTATAGTACAGTGTACTGTTATGTTAACTGTAAGTTTTTTGTCACACACAGCAGGGGTTTGAATCCCGGGAGTGCTAGTAAGTTGTATGCATAATCATACCCCACAACTGCACAGATTTTGTTACAATGTTCAGATAGAAATCTGTATGCATAATTACATCCAAAAACAGTACATAATTTGCTAGAATGTTCAAATAGAAAGTTGTATGCATATTCATACCCCTCAACTGTTCCAATCTGTCCAGCATATCCAGATAAATGGCCCACATCACCAGCCTGGTACCCTGTTCCCCTGAAAAATCAGTGTGATGATCCAAGAAATGTGCAGCCGTTAATGACATATAACTGATAGTCAGACATGTACATAGTCAGAGAATGTATATGAAAACAAACCTGTCATTCCAGCATCTCACCCAAAGTGTATGAGAGCAATTCTCAACATATGTTGCATTAACACCTGCATCTTGTCACGCCTGTATGTAAGACACAGGTCACATGTATAATAATCTATAAACATACCATTGTACAATATAAGGCCATTGGATATTGTAATAATATATGTAAGGGACCGATCACTGCAGTGAATACGAATGTAGTGAAAACTACAAGGATATATTAGTTGTTAATTGAACTCTCTCTCTCACCCCTACCATATGTGCAAAAATAACCCAATGGCGCACCTCAATTGGTATGTGTACACTCCAAACTTTTGTTGGGACATATGCCCTACTGGTTTATAAATATTCACATTTGTTTCTATACATGTGCCATGTTAAAATACTCCCATATTGGTGGCCTGTTGCCATCAATGAAACCTGCATGCTGTTGTAATGGCCACTGTTGTTCCATATATGCATGTGTTCTGCTTGCTCTGCAACTGTTTTACATGAAGTGTGTTGGGTTAATGGGTATAACTATGCATGCTGTTATAACTAATCCTGAATGCTGTTGACTATTACTAACCCATATCTGTCTGTAAACTGCAACACCATAGCTCGTATGGGAAGGCCAGTCATAGTGGACTCACCTGTCCCACCTCAGCTGGCCATGGCACCAGGCACCAGCACATCTGGGGCCCAGCCTGGGACCTCTTCCTCCATAGGCCCTGCACTACCTTCGGGTGGAACCACCACAGGGCATAGGGCCCGCCCCCCCTCCCGGGAGCGGGGGTAGAGAGGAACCAGTCAGCCGTCGTCAGGTCTGGGCCATGGTGCTTAAGGAGATCTATAGGGCTTTTTGAGACCGGCTATGCCAGCTTGAGGGCCAAGTGGTGCAATTAGAGGGTGAGCCTGCCCCTCCTACACAGCACCCAGCATGGCTACCTTTGGGGCCGTTAAGGTGCAGTGGTGACTGCCCATGGGTGGGGACCTCAGTCCTACTGTTTCCATTTGGGGGATCATGAGCTTGTGACTTCCAAACACCCCTCCCTGTCCAAGGTGTTTAACCCCCACATGTCATATACCGCCCCTGTATGTGTCTTGTTTGTCTTGTCTGTTAACCTACCCAGCCTACCTCCCCAAATGTACCTACTACCCCTCACCAACATCCCACTCTCACCTGAAAAAAAAGGCCAATCTGTTACCACAAGAAAATCTCGCCCCATACATAGCTGTCCATTTCACACATGTCCACTGGACACATGTAATCTGGTCTAATTGGAATCATAATGAATTTATGTTGTCCTCACCCATCTACCAGGGATTTGAGTGCCCAAATCTACCTCCAAATTTGGTGTATATGCACAGCTGTTGCTGTAGAAAAATGGGCAGCTATGGACCTTCCCTACACCCTTCCTGCACATGCCTAGCTATTTTCCCTACTGTCTTTCCCTCTTTGTGCCCCTTTTTCCCCACTTTCCTATCAACCTTTTTTTCTTTTAAAGAAATGAGCACGGGGCTGAGCAGCAGTACGCACTTTTAAGCAGCAGTATGCGAGTTTAAGCCTGTTTGCGCAGGGTTAAGCACTGCCTACACAGGTTAAGCAATATCGCAGCTAACTGTGTGGAGGACACTGTAACTGGAAGTTAGCAGTGCTTACCTTCACGCAAACCAGCTTACAACTGCTTTAAAGTGTCTTAATCACTCAGTATCCAGACACTGGTGTTCTGACCAGCAGCAAAGCAAACAGCTCCTGTAAGGCTCGAACCGAGGACCCTGCACACCATAGACAAACTGATTTACCACTAAGCCATGAAAGATACAAGCAACGTTGATGTTTTCAAAAACATATCATCCAGTCCAGTCATGCAACAGCACAGAGAATGCATACCTACAGCTAGATGGACATGTGTGTGAAAATATATTACTATCTAAACGGACACAACATATATATAGATGTAGTTACACATATATATATATATATATATATATATATATATATATATATATATATATATATATAGATATAGATATATATATAAATATCCAGAGGTATATACATATATATACAAATATATGAACAGATATACATGCAAATGTCGACAACTACACATATATATGTCAACATCCATACATCCACATATACACAGCAAGTTACACATATGCACGCAGATAAATGTCCCCATAGGTATATACGGACATAATTAGAAATATGTAAGCAAATATATACACCCACAGAGGTATATATGGCCAGACATCTGTAGATAGCAATGGTAGATTAACAGACACATATATGTCCACATGCACCGTGAAAAGCCTTGACAGGCCCCAAACAACATACGTCACATACAAATTGGCATACCCCCCATCCAGACAAACATGTCCACCCTGCATACACTACCAAGCTCAATGTAATGTACATGTGTCATTGAAATAGGGATTTAAATTAGCCCTCGGTCATGTTCCACATGTTGACATCACATCTCCCTTTCCCCCACCCACTTGGTGGCCCGAGCAGTACAGGCCCATTCAGTGAAGGCCATCCCCAACCCATACATTCATTACCCGCAGTTCCGCTTCCCGACACTTGCTGCACACATGCAGCCACCATCTCAACCATGGGTACCGGCCCATAGCTACCACACCACTTATGTTGTTTCGACCCAAGTATCCTAGGTCTGGCATCCACCATAGTCCATGCACATAGCCATGGGTACCTATCTAACTCTGAGTGTAGACAAAAGTTGTATACCCAATGTTCGGGCTGTCCCATATGGGATGAATGATTACCTGGTACTAACAATAGATGTCATGTGTTACTCTGTGTACACTAACAGATTTAGTTGAAGGTATTGCAAAGCATATGTGGCACACAAGGTTGGCCGGTATGCACACGAAACACAGTACCTAGCAATAACAGGCAACATTACAGGATATGTAGCTAAATATGTAGAGGTATGTGTGTATATATACCCATAACTACATGGAGATATACCCCTCCCTCTCTGTCGTACAAATGTATACGTACATAGAGAGACATATATATAAATACCCACATATAGATATATACATATACAGACACCCATACATCCACATGATGTTAGATATATATATATATATATATATATATATATATATATATATATATATATATATATATATATATATATATATATATATATATATATATATATATATATATATATATATATATATATATATATGTATGTATATATATATATATATATATCTGTGTGTGTGTGTGTGTGTGTGTGTGTGTGTGTGTGTGTGTGTAAATATACACATATATATAGCTAGAATATGATACAGCAGTTAAGAATTACATATGTTCAGAGGCCGTGCCAATGGGGGTGAGGGGCCCAATCAACAAACATGTAACACGTAGCATCAACCCCCTCCCCCAGCTAGACAGGTGAAACATACAAACACAATAAAAGTAAACAGACCACTGCTTCCCAAACTACAGGCAGGATACTACCAGTGGGAGAGACCCGCTAAGTCTAATCTTGAAACAAAGACAAGAACACCCAAAATTTTATTGCTATTTGGGTTTACAGACAGTACACAAATAACCTACAGCAGGGCATGCATGTTCTCAGACTACAAGGTTGGGGAAGCCTGATGATCCATGAGGTGATACAATGTATGTCATGGGTCCCGAGAAGTGGAGAGTGGGCAGTGCATCGTGGTGTGTTTAGACCCAACCTGCACCCAGAGTAAGGAAGAGTGCTGTAGAGGAGATGTGGGGGCGGGGACTATGGGTATGAAATTATGAGCCTAGGTGTTCAGATGTTGGCTGAAATGGTTCTATGTGGACCGACCCAGGGATGTAAGCAATAGTGTGCTTTGGGCAGAGCTGCCGCCTAATGAGCAGCCACGCCTGGTACGAGTCCCATTGCAGCAAAGTCTAGTTTTCATGGCAAAGGATGGTATAACCAGATGTGTTGTTGCAAACCCACTAAATGACACCAAAGAACACATGGTAGCAACACTCCACTTAGGCATGTAAGCTGAACTATTTGGCATCACAAGGTATTAATGCTGTCCTCATCCCCACCAAGGGGTGTGAGCATCCAAAACTACCCCCAAATGCAGGGTATATACACAGCTGTTGCTGTAGAAGAACTGGCTAGCTGTGGTCCTTCCAGTCAGCCTTCCTGAACATCCCTGGACATATCCACTACTATCAGCCCCTCTGTGTGGCCCAATAACACCACTTACCTATTGACCCCAGTTGCATTCCTAGTAATGTTCACAGTCACAAGTAGGTAACACCCTCCACACAACTATATTGGCAGAATTTGGAACCCCCATCCCAGGTGTATTACCACAGCTGTCCCACATGACACATGTAAATAACACATGAAGGGAAACCTCAAGCACACTTGGATCACCACCTGCTCACCACCTGGTGAAGTCCACCCCCAACTAACACTCTATACCCCTACACCAACTAGTGACACCAAAACCTCCTGTCTTGCCTCGCATACAAACCCCAACATCCTGCAAACCTGCACTACTGCTCCCCCACCAATCAGTCCAATGGCCTAGTATACAGTTAAAATGTCCCCCCCTTACCAACCTACCTATACCTTCACTATTCACTTCTACTCTACCACACAGGCATGGCATAACTAAACCTAACCCGAATACCTGAGTGTAACCTAACCATAAATGCTAAACTGGAATCCCACTTCACCTTACACTGCCCTTTGTCAACAGTCATACCTGACATGTACACCTGACTTAAGCATGTATAATACCATGTTAATGTGAGCTAAGCATGAAGGATGTGGTACATGGCTATGGTAAGTATGTTACTCTCTATGAGTGTGTACACCTCAGTAGTATGTGTAATGTGTAGCTGGGGTGTACTGTGGAGCTCCACTCCCCGGGCCACCGCTGACAATGGGGAAGCATCCAGTCTGATTGTCCCGGACATCAAATGTGAACTAAATACATGAAGTAGCATGGGGGTATGCGGCAGCAAGTGGGGTTACACCTGTTTGGGCAGCGGTAAGTAATGCCCACACTGGTTAAGCAATGAGGAGGCCAACCCAGTGTAAGACGCCATAACTGGAGGTCATCAAGTCTGAGCCTCGCGCACACCAACGCATACCTGCCTACACTTCCCCCACAGTGTCTTAGGCACTCTGTAGCCAACAGCTCTCATTGTGCCCAGTAACACAATAATCAGCATTCCAAGTTCCACCCCCCACCCTGCACACTATAGTCCAAGTGAGTTACCATGAAGGCATGGCAAATATACAATCACCTGCTGTTATCACAAACATATCATCCAGCACAGTCAGTCAACAGTATAGGAAATGTATGTAAGTATGTAGATTAATACCAGCAAACATGTGCACATTGCTCAATCACAGTATTTTGAGCAGTCTTTGAGTATCGATGAACAGTGCCTGTCCACACATACTGTGAGAACAGTAGTCTTGCATAATACTGAAGAGAGAAATGAAAAATGGGGCATGCTGGGGGTGTGCTTCATCCGCAGAACTGGGAGATGAGGCTGGTCTGGTGTGTGAGCAAACCACTGCTTCTCAAACCCCTGGCAGGATGCTACCAGTGGGAGAAACAGTGTAGACCAGCAAAGTCTACTGATGACACAACAAGAGGTCCGTCCCTGGCGGGACTAACTAGACTTTGTGGGTCACATAGATGTTTCCACCAGTATCGGAGGAGGATCAAGAGAAGGCTCGAACGTACATAGACTAAACTGGTGAAGAGCCTGCAGAAGGTTGAGTCGAGACAGTATAATGGAGAAGTACCGAGACGTGCAGAGAGGGAAATGTGTAGAGGAGTGGTATGGCAGGGCTAGCAACTGGGGAATGGATGGATGCTGTGTACATGGTGCTCGGGGCTGGGGAAAGGGAGCATGGTTATGACATTAAGGTAGAAATATGCAACTAAAGCAGAACAGCAACAGTGCAGTGGGCAGAGCATCCGCCTAATGTGCACGCATTCTATTTTCCATGTGAACTCTGTATATCAACATCGTTTTGATATATAACCTACTAAATAACATTTATACTTGAAAAGGAGTACTGCATTAAATGCACATGTAAAGTGTCAGTGTCATAATGAATAAGGCACTAGTAAGCAGGTGTAAGCACAAATAAGCAGTAATAAGCATAGATAAGCAGTATTTTGACCGAGATGAAAAGTCTGAAACACGAACGTGTCGACATGAGTGACTGACTTCAATCCTAAGACCATCCATGTCAATTGCCAAGAGAATGAGGTACATGCTAAACATGTAAGCCGAACATGCATGGACATATGAACAGATATATATCTGTAAATGTAGACAGATAGACAGCTATAGGTATATATATGTATATGTATGACTCACAAATAATCATATAACAGCACTCATACCTTGATAGATAAATATGTTCAGTATATATATATATATATATATATATATATATATATATATATATATATACACATATACACATAGATATATACATATACATATCTAGATCTATATCAATTTTCATATCTATCTCTCTATATATGAGGGTTTCACATATAATTATGCAGATAGTATAGATATATATATATATATATATATATATATATATATATATATATATATATATATTTATACAGATAGATGTGTATAGCATTTCCACATGTGAACAAACTCCTGATACACTCAGTACAATATACCAGACCATAAGCACAGTTAATGGGGGTGGGGGCACGAATGAGGGACACCTGGTAATTACTGCTATGTAACCCCCCCCAGCCCTAATGGCTATGCTGTGCAATTCACTATTCAGCACATGCAGTACATGACGTCAGGATCATCAGCATCACAGCTACAATGCTCCAACAGTAATCCAAGTCACCTGTACATGTCAGGGCAATATCTGTAACATATCATGCAGAAAAGTCAGTCTACCATAGGGAATGTACAATGTGGAAGGCGTACACTACAACAGTACAGATATGCACAAACATCTATACATTGAAAATAATGTTCAGGTATACATATATATATATATATATATATATATATATATATATATACATATATATATATATGTGTGTGTGTGTGTGTGTTGAAATATATATATATATATATATATATATATATATATATATATATATATATATATATATAGATAGATAGATAAGATATATGAGCTATATAGGTACATACACATATACACAGACAATAGGTATTAGTATCCATACATATGTAGAAGTAGTGTGGAGGTACTGGGTGCAAAGTATATCCCTCAGCCACAAGCCCTGTAACTGGTACCTGTGAAATGTGTAGTGTGGCAACCATTCCCACAAGGGGAATACTTAGATTACACATATACCCACTCACAATTCAAAGGACATGAGATGACACACAGGTATGTATACACAGACAACCTTTATTTGTGTATTATACAATAATGTATGCCATTACTTACAGCACATAGAATTTGACTTATTTAATCAGTGAGGAATGCAAGGCCCACACAAAACACTAGATGCAGACAGCATGGATATATAACATACTATGCTGTCCAGGCCAAGACCTTCAATTCGTACAACTGTAGACAAAGGATTTGCCGTCAATATAAGTAACAATAAACTATAAACAATAATAACAATAAACAATAACAGATGTAGTTCAGCAGCCTCCAGTTACACCCTGTAGTCAAGGCCTAGGGGGAAATTTATTACCTGTGGAAATGTCTATATATCTGTCACATGTACGGGCCCTGACCAACAAATGTTGTGGGAGTCCACGATATGACTGGGATGATGGCAGGAATGCTAGCAGTAAATAATGATAGGCCATTACCGAACAACCCCTAACCGTATCACAGTAGAACAAAGACAGCCATATATGTGAAGGACAGAGACAGGAACACAGGGCCATACTTGCAATATTGCTGTTACACACCCTGAAAATTGCTGGTGTTACAGGATTTGTTGCAACATACCCTTATGCAGGAATAAGACATCAGGAACACAAATGGATATAGCCATGTATTGATAGAATGCAACAGACAGATTGCCAGGGATATATCTAGAACAAGACCTGTGTGGTGCTCAGGCAACAGCAAACAGACAATCCACTGGCCATCATGTGGATAGGCCCACAGTTTAGAGCTATGCAGACTGACTGCATTCCATCCTAAACTACTATGTACACACAAACACTGCAAGACCAGCAATATCCAATGCACATAACAACTCTACTCACTCTGCCTGTAGGTCTGGAACCTCTTACAATTGTGTAGTTGGCCTGTGTCTGCAAGTCCTGCTATAAGAGGTACTGCAACCTGCCATCTATAACACTGTTGCCCACATACATGAAAGATGTCCTCCATACTGGAAAGGTGAAGGGACAACACCCACATGAGTCAGTAATTTATAGTACTTGGTTGCTATGACGGTGGTTAACTGAATCACTACAGAGCAGGCTGCACGCAGTTAGCAACTGTTGGTGCAAAGCTCATCACCTGATCATGTGCATCACCTACAAAAGCCATGCTGCAATCCATTCAAAATAACTCAATCACGAGAGAGGGAGAGAGAGAGACAGACAGAGAGAGAGAGAGAGAGAAAACACACACACACACACACACACACACACACACACACACACACACACACACACACACACAGTGAGAAAAAAGAAAACCTACAAGCCAAAACCGGGAAGGCGTCACACCCGTCCTAAAATAAAAAAAGGTATGTAAAACATAACTGTATGTAATTTAATGTAGTATGTAGTATAGATTAATAGGCTATATGATGTTGAATGTTTGATATGTGCCATCTGTAGTTGTCCCTGTAATGATGTTCCAGAATACTGTCTGTCCCTGTAGGCAGTGAGACATACCCACCAACTGTGCAGATCAGCAATGAATGACAAAGATGTCAGCCATAATAACTGTGTGTATGTTAGTGTGGACAATAGTTGGTGGTGGAAATACTGCCGTCATGATAGACACATGGGTGTCAGAGCACACCACTTGCAGGACAGTCATGTTAATGTGTAATGTAGCATGCACAAATGCCATAGGTGTATAATAGGCATACCAGTAATCTCACACCATATATACCACCCTAATGTTAGTCTGTGTTCACGTGACACTTGTCTGTGTTGCAGCAAGGCAGAACAGTGCAGATGTGAATGAAAGACAGTTACAGAATGTGGACCAGATGTCTGTATTTACTCCACATATCGATAAATATCTGTGTGATACAGAATGTGATGTATATGTCTACAGATACACAGACACTCATATAGACATAGGTATATCAACAACTTACAACATATATCTACACTTATATGTGCATAGATATATATTTATACACATATATATAGTGGCACTGACAATGGCATGCAGGTGAAATAGTCTGTAACAGGCCAGCAAAGATAAGTGCCCCCACAGGGAGCATGGCTACAAACACATAGCACAAAGCGTGGTACATACACATAGCACAAAGCTTGGTACAATACAACATATGTCCCAATGGTAGGTAAGCAGCTGACATAACAATTGCAGTCTGTGAACGGTTTGTTGTAGCTGATATGGTGGAGGAAGACAAATATGTGTATTAAGAACTATGGTAACCCTGCTGTATGGGTGGCTCAGACCTGTTTCCATCTTTATGTCTTCCAGGGAACATGGCACATAGTCGTCTGCCCACATACAGCACCACTGAGACAGAGGTTATTATTGACCACCTGGTACAGCACTATGAACAGCTGTTTTGGCGGACAGCCCAAGACCAGCAGGAGAGGACTGCCCTGTGGACCAAGCTAGTCCACAGGGTCAATGATGTTGGAATGCATAACCACAGCTATGAGCAGGTCCGGCATCATTACACCGACCTGCTTTGCCATGTATGTCAGCGTGCAGCTGCCATAAGGGGGACCACCTCACAACAGGGGAGGCAACCTGCCCATCCACCCCTCACCTATGTGGAGGAGCTTCTCAGCAGCCTTATGGCACCTGCCCGCCTGCAGCAACAACACCTGGCAGGGCACATTTTGGATGTGGGTGCCAACGACATACCAGCTGAGGATCATGCAGGTAAGGCCCCAGGGCACATCGGTACACCACTCTTGTGTATGCATCTGCATCTGTACATGTACATCATGCAAATCTGAGATGTCATATACATAGTCTGCTGCTGTGTAGTAGTAATAAACAGTTGTGTATAAGCTGTAATATTTTGGAATTCTATTGTTGATGTAACGTAATGCTGAATTAACCTTTTATGAATGCCACAGCTGTGGCCACTGACATCAACTTTCTCACACTCCTATGTAGGTCCCTCTAGGGTACCACCATGGCAGCAGCCCATAGCCAGTGAATATGATTTGTGTTCATGCATGATGATATACTGGGCATGTAATAGCTATGGGATATCCCATGCACACATCTAACACACCTACCCATACTGCATGCTGTACACGTTCACATTTTGTTGCTTTGAAATGCACTGCATCACAATAGAGACCATGATGGGGTATCGGAAGGGTACAATAGACACATGCAAGATAACTAACATCCTGTCAATGTGCAGTATGTCCACAGGGATGTGAAGTATGGCAGGACACACAGCCGACAGTAGGGACATGTGTGAATCAAAACCACCATGGCTGTAGCTGCACACAATCAGGTTAAGTAAACATGGCAGATGTAACCCTGACCCCACAGCACTCATGGCAGCAGTGTGTGCACTCCAAGGGATGTGC
>NC_056741.1:338888234-338911249 GCF_019279795.1 Protopterus annectens | reverse complement strand
TTTTGGGTTTTTAGAAAAACCCTTTTTTTTTTCCCCCCTTCCAACCCCCCAAAAAATATCCCCTTTTTGGGTTTTTAAAAAAAGGGGGGGGGGGTTTTTTAAAAAAAATTTGTGAATCAATCTTACTGTCATCGACATCTGTACTGACTACATCAAATAAGTTGATCACAGTTCATGGCCTTACAGATCAGACTCAGCAGGGTAGTAGGGCACTATTTCCCATTATCAGTGGTGTCTCCCCCTTTGTGGGGTGTGATAACTGTTGCTGTGCACCATTCAGTGTGTACACAGCCTGACATGAAGCTATGATTGAACATGATGTGTATGTGGAGAGCAAATTGTTCTGACATTAGTGTAGGATACATCCTGAGATGTTGACAGGTCCCATGAAAGCTGTATGTATGGCTTTAGAGAGTGCAGCTTGTACCTGCATAGTTGTTATTACAGGGGCTCTGTAGTGTACATGGATATATAAATATGTGTACCTGTTGGGGGGGAGGTGGGAGTGGGTTTAGGTTCTCCAAGACCATATCTGGATGAACAGGTGCTATTTCTGTAGATGCAGTACTTCCCATGCCACAGTGCTGTGAAGCACGGCAGGTCTTGTTGCCATTACAATTCATGACACAGCTATATAATGCTCTGCGGTTAACCTCATAATATGTGGCTGATTAGTTTCACAGTAGCTTTGTGTGGTTTTATATGGTGTATCTGCATCTTACTGAGGCTGACCAGAGATCACCTCCACTCATGTGTGTTCACTCTTGCAACAGTTACTACCTTCTGTGGTACAGTTTAAGGCAGGGTACCACCAGTTTGCCTTATTGTTTGTGTTTGGTTGAATGTTGGTTCTGTTTCAATGGCACCATCACTGCACTTATGTGAGTACTTAAAGTTCATTTATATAGGATTCAGCATTTGCACATGCATTGTCCATCTGCATGGGTGCCATGACAGTCACCACTTCGCTCTTAAGAAACATAACATTGGCTTTGGAGACTGACTATGTGTAGCATACTGTTAGCCCTGTTTGTGTGACTATGGTGATCCAGGTCATTGGGGATGATGAAATACAACATGCAATGAGCACAGGTGTTGGTACATGAGGAGTCTTCCCAGTTCATAATGGAATAGTTGAGAGTAGCCATTATTATGGTTTTCTGTCTCAAACCTAAAATTCCCCATTACAGCACAATATGACAGTTGGGAATTCTGAGGCATGGTGGGTGATCTGTTGCAAGGTTCAATTTGGATTTCACTTTGGCACAAAGGTAGTTGCTCAGCATAATGCATCTGAAGTTATGCAAGTGCATCTAGCGTGGGGGTGTAGATATCCTTCAGGAATATGGACACACCTGTGGCCCGTGTGTTCCAATAAAGAATAATGGGCAAGAGGTAAGATATGTGTTATAACATGGTCATGCAGGTGTGCTCTCCGGAATGTTGAACCATATCTCAGTCACTGCACAGAAATGTTCTCCATGTTAAGGATTGACATAAGTGAGTCCATATTGAGTTTCTGAAATGTATCATTGAGTAGCGAGACCTGCAGTTTATTGCTTGGCTGTTCCTGTTACAGCAGTGGACTTTCACTTGAACTTTGCATGATGAAGGCACTATAGGGGAAGCATGAGAGCCTAGCCTGTATCCAAATTCCCAAGGGTGACAGGTGCAGGCCCTGGCTGGCAAAGCATCATGGTCTGTCAACCATGTTATCCCAGGCAGAGAGAGATAGTGGATACCTTTTGAATTGCACCAGTATATTAGACAATTGTGGAATACAATCCTTTGTCCCTGTGCTGCAGTATCATTCTGGCCAATGGCAGAATGCTACCCAGGCTTTAGGACATACCTGCATGGGCTACAAGACCTGACAGTTCCTACATGTGTGTTTCCATGCAGTCCAGACTACTGCATCACAGGTCCTGCACAACAACATGTAATATGGCAGAGCCATGCGTATAGTTCAAAAGGTGGTCTGAGTGTATGGGTATGTGGCTAATCATAGCAGACAGGCAACTGACAGTATGTTTGCCCTCATATAGCTTGGTGTGTAACATAGTGCTAGAGTTTGCATTCAGAAATGAGTACAGTTGGGCATGTTTCCGGCCATGTGTTCTGAGGTGTGGCACAATTATGCAAACTATGTCATACAGTTTGTGTATTTTGTTGTCTGTCTATTCCAGCTTGGGAGGTCACTTGCTTGGCCAGATACTTAGAAACCTCTGTGAATGTGTGCGATTTCTGGTAGTATGTGTGGGTGTCCTTACTGTGTTCTGGTAAGGGTATGTATGGGCTGTGATGATGCGATGCATGTGTTAACTTACACCTCATGACTGTCCAGTCCAGGCATGGCTGTAAACTGGACTGTCTTCCAGCTTACCCCTGTAGCTGCATCCCAGACAATGTGTGGGGTGTGGTGTTAGGTAGGTTTGGTAGTGTACATGGCATAGAGATTACATTCCCCCAGGATGGCCACATACACAAAGCTGACATTAGTAAACACCAGTAGCTGACTAGTGGACATGCCTGTATGAGCAGTCAGTACTACAAGTACCAAGTACTGTATTTAGTTTACTTATTGCTTATGAAGATGTTTTAGACAGTGATGCTCACAAGTAAATATTTGTGTTATGGATGTGACAACACTGGCTATTACAGAAACATAGTAGCTACCTTTAGCAGCAATCCTCCTCTGAGGAGCACATCAATTCCTGATAGTTGATTACAGATGATGCAAGTGTCTACAGGTCTGTTTCCTTTTCTGGGTATACACTCACATATCCACCAAAACCATGAGCTATGTTGGGCACAGACACCCACTCCCCAAGCAGAGTCATATATCAATAGACTCTGCTGCCACTATCAACATGATCAGGATATAATCAGATAGTGTACGCCATCACCTATGAAGCAGCTATTACACATGGGCACCAGACTTCTACATCTTACACTCCTACTGCAGATATTACATTGGAGTTAAAGATGATATGCAACCTGTTTCATTACCAGTACTTTGCACTACCTTACATACAATATTTGCAAGCGGCTGTTAGGTTGGCAATGAGAGGTTAGGCTACACAAATCTGAAAGTTCAACCAGTGTGTCTCTACTCTCAATATCCACTCTATGTAGATGTGCACATAGACATTTGGCCCAGCCCTATAACAAGGGTCACTACACATTTGCATAACATGTACACATGCACAGCTGTTATTGCTTGCAAACGATACTAGAGAGGTGGATATTACATGTGTTATGTGCATGGATAGTTACCTATCTCTTTCAATTATGTTTGCTATCATGCTGCTAAACTGTCAGATGAATACAAGTTATATGTATCCTGTTATTGAGCATTGTAATTGCCAATAGACATAACTAATGTTTGCATAACAGAAATACTATGTAAAATGGAATACAGATCTACCTAAAATACTGTACATTACACAGTTATTGTCACAATATCCCACAATGCAAACCATAGTTGCAGAGTAAGCCCACCTTTGACATGTTCATCTTACTTATACACCCATACATATGTCTACTGTTACAATATATCGACATATACAATCCCCTGTTATAGCACATACTTGTTGGACCAACCCTGACACTGACAGTGGCTGGAAGAGAATTGGTGAGTTCCAAACCCATATATATCATCTCTTGTGGTGTATGAGAAGTTTGCATTGTGACCTACAGCAGTACACACATAGAATACTACAAGCATTACTACTGCTCAACAATACATCACTACAAGATAGCTATTTCCACTATATGCATTGATTACACTGTAATTCTTACAGAACAGGTACTACATACACACACATACTAAATGTTATACATACCTTCTTAGTAATTGGAGGTGTTATTGACTGGTATATTACTCGTTTTCGGTTTGTGTTTCAATGTGCTGTTGGGTATTTTGTACTGTTCTACAGGTATATACAGATGGTTTGAATGTGTGACAAGGCATCCTTTTATAGTTAGTGATCAGTAGCATGTGCTATCCTGATCACCAATTGGTGTTCCAAAGTAGTTAATTACATGCACATCAGCTGTGCAGCTACTGCCTTAGCCAATACCATTGCAACAATGGAATATAATTGAGTACTCCACTTGGGCATTGTCCCTTTGCCTTACTTGTGAGGAAGACAGTCTGGAAGTGTTGTTTGAAATCTATTGCAACAGCTGTATGGAGACAAACATTAATATACTGTGTGTAATGCCTAGAGGATTTGGTCTAAATGTGAGTACTGCTGTTATATTTCTGAACATTGCTACTTATGCAGGGTTTGTCTGTACCTAATACTTCTGCATATGTTTCAGTCTGGCCAGGATGTTTGACCAGCTCAAGGCTGCATGGCTATGCATATAATGTTAGGGAGTTTACAGTGTGCTCACCAGACATATTTAGTTTGGTGTAAATGTGTATCATACTGTGCTGATAATCAGTAATTGGTAAGACTTCCTGGTGCAATTACTTTTCAACCCTCTGAAACGGGCTTAGTTCAAACAAACCCTGTAACAACAGCAGCTGTTCCATTGTATTACAGCAACTATTTCACATAGGGCCATGTTAGTGTGTCTGTGTCCAGGTATGTTAAGGTTTCAGCAGATGTCATACAGTGAGTGAATAATTGGTTATGGTATGACAGTATGTATTGTTGTAATTAGTTTGGGTGTGGGGGAGATGTTGGTGGGTATACATAGCAGATGCAGGTGTGTAGGAACCGCTTTTATACATCTTCTATATGTGTGTGTGGGGGTTCTTTCCCTATGTGAACACCTATCCCTTAGTGGACTAATACTATGGTAATTGCAGGCTGATTCATTAAGGCACTGTTAAATGCTTCCTGTATAGCATGCAGGTACTGTTATTCCTTGAATCCTTTTGGCAATACATCGGAATGTAATAAAGTTTTGCTAAATAAAAGCTGTCTGTGTATTTCTGTCATGGATATTTGCATTCATTGCAGTTGTGTTGGTGATGGTGTCCATAGAACATATTTGTAATAGTGTACTGGCATATACTCTTCATATGTTATGTTCATATTGTTTGGGGGTGGCAGAATGTGTGATTGCTATGGTTTATGTTATACTCAGATTTGAACACTTCAGATGCTGTATACACACATGTATGTATGTATGTGTATGTGTATATGTATATATATATATATATATATATATATATATATATATATATATATATATATATATCTATATATATGTGTGTGTGTACATGTATATGTATATAGATATAGATATATAATATATATTATTGCATATGTTTATATGCACCTCCATAGATGTGTAGATGTTTTTAACCTATCTGTATATCTACATATATATGTATATCTCTGTATATCAACATGTATCTATGTATCTCTCTCTCTCTCTCTCTCTCTATATATATATATATATATATATATATATATATATATATATATATATATATCATACACCTTTCATTGGGTACATGGCGGTTTGTCCTATTTCCACACAATCCTCCATTTTGTGTTTTAACCTGTCTGAATACACAACTGGCATGGGTCCATCTCAGGTAGCTTAGTGGTAGGTTACTCTGTGGATGGTGTACATGGTTGCAGTAATCCAGAAAGGGGTTATTATTTTACCTCTCAGAGCAGACACTGGTAGGGAAAGTGTGAATAATGCACATTTAAGTGGTTGTGAGCAGGTTTGCCCATGGTCTGTGTGACGTTAAGCAAAGGTTAAACCTGTGAAGCGCTTATCCATTTAACCAAGTTTAAGTGCCGCTTACCTTCGTGCAAACTGCTTATAACTGCTTAAAAGTGCTTTAATCCACCTGCATCCAACAGCCCTTATTCTGGCCTTCAAAATAAATGAACAGCCCTTGAACCCGGGACCATGAACATCACAGTCCCTGACTTTACCACTAAGGCATCTGAGATTTGTACAAATGTTATGGTGTTTAGAATATACATTTTACTACAGGCATTCCTCACTACTAAAAACAAATGTGACAGTCAGTTGGTGTACATATGTATGATACATGTTAATGTTCATATGTTTGTGGAATTAGTTGTTGCAATGTGACATGACGGGGTGTATTATGGATGAGAATGGTTCTTGTTTTGTGTCCTTTTTATATTGTCCCCATACTCCATGTATACCCCTCCAGTTCACTTATTGAACATCCAACCCAGGCTCTCCTTGATGCATGATTTCATTACTCATCATTCCTCCCCCACCCCAATCTCCACATACACAACAACCAACCCTTCTATGGTGAATTAAGTTAATATTAATAGTTATAATACCAGAGCTGCATGTGTTTTGTGTACACTTCAATTCCTTTGGATTGCTTCTGTGTCACGAAGTGTGTTCATAGATGTTTATATATATGGCTATAGATGTACCTGTGTGTGTGTGTGTGTGTGTGTGTGTGTGTGTGTGTGTGTGTGTGTGTGTGTGTGTGTGTGTGTGTGTGTGTGTGTGTGTGTGTGTGTGTATATATATATATATATATATATATATATATATATATATATATATATATATATTTCTATGTGCAGATATCACTGACATGTATATATATATATATATATATATATATATATATATATATATATATATTTCATATTAATTTGTAACAGTTATACATATGTAGACTTGTATATGTTGATTCACAAACTACAGTACATTACAATGTACTGTACATATGTACACAAAGTGACTGTCCCATTTGTGGTCAGTATTGTGGAATGCCTATAGTATGAGGTGTAGTCTAAAGACAAAGAAACGTGTATAGCTCAGATGGCTTAGTGGTAAGTCCCTTGACTATGATCTGCATCGTCCAGGGTTCAACACCTGTGATGCTTCAAAAATGTTATTTACTCCAGAATAAGACTCATTTAAGCAGTTGGAAGCATGTTTAAAAGTGTTTGTGTGACATTAAAATAACAGTTAAACAAACTTTAAAATGTATAACCTGTGCGTGCAAAGACGGCCACATCTGCTAACTACTCAGCATATATACATTTCAGTGAAGTTACATGTCACTATGTGCTTACATAACATTACATTCTCTGTTGACTTTACTCACCAGCACACATGGGTTTATATGGGTATTTCAAATGTTTATTATACTGACAAATACTACCTATATATGCAAGCTGTGGTTAAGGTATACTTTTTAACATAATAAACATTCCTGACTTTATTGGGATATGAACCTCGAATGCACAGATACTATGCAAATGTTGTAACTATTACACTATTGACATTAACATTGCTTTTGCCTATTTCCTATTTAGATGATTTCTATGTGTAAGCTAGGCTAGGCAAAAGGCGGAGGCGCCCAAACCTACTGAGCTTCACTTACTCTTGAAATAAAAACATATAACAAATGAAATGAGAGACTATAAATTACATTCCCAACTACATTAGGCATCGCCCCCTCACTGACACACTTCAAGGGAAACCTAGATGTGTGAGTGGGTAACAGAATATACACCCCTGGGATCATGTGTCCCAGAACCATACAGCCAGGGGATGGGGGAGCACCTCCAGTTTTATAGCTGCAAGACCTGTTGGGGAAATTGAATGGTGTTGATTTTTCACATTAACATGCCCTCTTTAGATCACTAAGTGTCCCTATCACCCTCCACCACCCCAGTCTTCAACAGCTTCCAGCAACTCTGCCTGGAATCACTTCAGTGGCTATGCTTGAGAGAGGCTCAGTTACTTCATCAATGGTGCGGAGAAAGCCAACACACTGTAGCTATGCTTCTAATTGCCCTTGGGCAGATAGCCTACTACCTATCTGTGAACCTCTAAAGTGCAGGCCATCACATCCATAATATGTGAATAAGCAGAGCTTTCAGATCACAATATACAGTGACAAATCATCATGTAGTCAGAAACAGTTAAGTACAGCAAGAACACACAGAACACTGATACATAATCACTCCAAAAGCCTATCTTGGAAGCTAGAAGACTTGTATAAGTTTAAGGCTTTCTATTGCTTACTAGTAGGTTACCTACAGTACCATACCGGCTTATGTGCCAGCCTTAGGCTTTGGAATACTGGCCAAGGCTATTGACATCCCCATGGTGCCTTTTTTAGGAGAGTCTCAAAGGTGAATCCCACCTCTGTAAACAGCACAATAGCATAATCAATGAGGGTTATGCCATTCAACTCCAGGGGTTGTGATCACAACATGCACGCACTCACAGCACTCCTCATTATGGACAACATCAACATCTGTGCAGTAACTGAGACCTGTTTTAAGGCTCCTGAGAGCACACCAGCACTACCAGACTACAACCCATACCACATATTTCAGCCACAGAACATGGACTGACACAGACATGGAGTGGGTGTATCCATATTCATCAGGGATACCTACACCTCCAGGTTAGTGGGGCAGCATGATACCTCTGAGATCATCCATGTGCAGCTAACATCAGCCACAACTGCAATGCAAACTGTGGCCTGCTACAGATCACCCTCCATGATCCAGGACCACCACTCCACCTACCTGGAGACAGTGGAAAACATGACAGTCCTACCTCACCCCTTTTATTGGTCAATGTCAACTACCGTATCATTAACAGGGAAACTTACTCAAGTACTCACTTCCGGGCCCAGCGCCTCCTGGAATTTATCACTTCATATGCCCTGTATCAGATGGCAAACTCCCTAATGAGGGGTGTAAACATACTAGATGTGGTAATCACCAATATGGGCGACAGGAGCACCACAGCAGAGGTAAACCGATCACTGGTTAGATCTGACCATGGGCTATTCATTGTTTCTACACCCAACCATCTCCCCCACCCATGGAAACCACCATGTATACCTTTCCTACAGCTAAATTCACACTACTAGAGACAGGGGTGGGGGGTTTCGTAGCCCCCACGCTAAGGGAAAGCACTGATCAAGATACAGACAGATTTACAAATGCACTCTATAAGCACATACAAGGATGTATAGATCGTGCCATCACTGGTAAACCAAGGCTCATGCCTCCTAGACAAGGACACCAGTCTGGTGGACCCCTACAATAAACAGACTATATAACAGAAGTAGGACAGTAGTCCAGAAAAACAGCAAATCCCAAGAAGGGCAGACATCCATGGCCAGTATTAGTAAGAAACTTAGGTCCCTCATGAAATCAGCCAAGGCTAACATCAACAGGAAAATAGGCAAGGATTCGAAAGATAACCACAAAGCCTTCTTTGGCTATGTCAAGGATCTAAGTGGTAACACACAGATTTGCACTGTGCCATTGTAATATAGCTCAAAATATACTGACTCTTCTGATATCGCCAACATCCTTGCAAATACATTCAGTGCAAACTTCATCCCCTAAAGAGCCCACAACAATACCTTGAAAAGTACAGTATCACAGACATCAGAGACACACAGGTGGAAATGGTCCTCTCTAACAGCAAAACACAGCATCAGTGTAGGCAGATGGTGTCCCAGACTGCATCTTGCAAACACTACAAGACAAATTGACCCTCCACTTAATTAAGCTTTTTAACCTCAGCCTCTCCACAGGCTACATGCCCATACAATTGCATGTGGCAACGGTTATTCCACTCCACCAAGGTGGAAACACAACTGACCATGGTAACTACCACCCCATAAGCCTGACTAGCCTGGTCTGCAAAGTTATGGAGTGCATCCTCATGGCACTCAATTCAAAGACATTGGCAACCTCCAAACACTTGACCCAACCCAGGTCAGCTTGGTTGAGTGCAGTTCATGCCTACTGACCCAGTTTGACGTCTTATAGACAGTCACCACAATGTTAAATGAGGGAAGAGATGGTTCACATATACTACCTGGACCTTGCCAAGGCTTTTGACACCATTCCCCACTCATATATTATTGATAACCTCACCAGCCTGTACATAAACCCATACATCACAGGATGGGTTGCCAACGGCCTTACATACAGAACCCACATGGTACGATTAGTGGCCTCCAGGTCCATCTCTTAACCAATCACAACTGGTGTCCCACAGGACTCAGTCTTGGGACCCCTACTGTTTGGCATATACTTCTCAGAGGTACAGGCAAACACAGGTGGACTACGACAGACCATGTCTGGCAATGACTGCACACTGGGAGCCATAATTGACAGTCCAGCTGACACAGACATCTTTCAAGGGGCCTCACAGAGACTGACACAGGGTGTCAAAGTCATGGCCTCCAGCTAAGTGCCACAAACTGCATGGTCATTCCATTGTGGAAACATAAGCACCCATATATTAACACATAAGTGGCAGCCACTTTAATACAGACAAGGTAATGGGTATCTGGTAACTAAGGTAGATAGTGATCTCACCTTTGACAATCATATCTCCAAAAGTAGTTAGGACATCCTTCTATGTAGGTCATCTGATTACTAAAGGGTTTGCATCTAGACATACTGAGGTTATAGTGCCCCTTTACTCATCACTCATCAATCCCATCATAGAGTATAATAACCCATTTGGGATGTACCTCAGAAGTCACTTCCAACAGCTGGAAGGTCCACAAATGTACTTCGCCAAGAGGATTACTGGCCTCAAACATATGTCCTATGCAGCCAGACTGAATAAACTTCTGCTTTACTCAGTGGCATCTAGTTTACTCAGAGATGATCTCTGCTGACCAACAAAGCCATGTCAAACTCAGGCTTAATGGATATGCTCCACCTATGGGAATCCATGTCACAGTGAGCCACACACTGTAGTGAGCTGAACCTTGCCACAACAATAACTGGAAGATGCTGGAGGGATGGATTCCTGTCACAGAAACTCCCCATACTTTGGAACAACATCCCTAATTACATTATACAGAGCCCCTCATTAACACTCTTCAAGACAAACCTTAAAGAGTGGATGGAGAACAGTAGATATGCCCCAGGGATCCTGCCATTGGCTCTGCTCCACAGAGCGACAGTTAATGAACCCATGGGGTAGCAAAAGCTGACACATTTTGGCTAGGCTTATGAATGCCTTCAGGCAGTTAGCCAAGTACCTACCTATGAACCTATGAACCTATACATACAGTATCAGCACATGCTGATAGCTTAATTTCCTGTTCAGGTGTTGACTTACCTTGTGCCAATAGTAGTTGTGTGTGGAATAGTTGAGGGCTGCCTATGTTGGATGCACACAGTAGACTGCCTATACATGACAATTTACAAGTAGTCTTGTGTGTGTGCCATCCATTTTTACTGTGTGTGCAGGTGGAGAAAGGTGTCAGTCCCTAGGTGCCTACACTGTCAGTGTGTGTGCTATACATTCCCTCCTTTCCAAGGCATGGGCATATTGGGCACACCTCCATCTGTCTACTGTGGTTGGCTCAGGGTGTTCATGGTCTGAGTACCACTGTGCCTGTGGGGCCCTTGGCAATGGTGGTGGGCTGTGAATGCCTTCAGCATTCTGTCCCTGCTGTGTCTGTTTCCCCAGGATCATATTGTGTATCATGGCACATACTATGGTTCATAGGTTCATAGGTTCATAGGTTCATAGGTTGGTACTAGGCTATCAGCCCTAGGGCTTATACAAGCCTAGCCATAACAATTCCCTGGCTATTTCTTCCCACACTATTTACTTCCCTGGACCCCTATCTAGCAGGGCGACTGACGTGATCCCCGGGGTGAATTTCCTTTCTCCCATCCAATCGTCAAGGTTCTTTTTGAAGAGGATCAAAGAGGCACTCTGCTTGACATGTATGGGCAATCTATTCCAGAGTCTGGGGAGTCTCTGGGTCAGGAACCTATCCCTCCAGCATGTTTTGTTTATTGTGATGACAAGGTTTAGATCCCTGGAGCATGTGGCTCTGAGGGATTGGGATTTCTTTAAGTGTAGCATGTCCAACAGCTCTGGGTTTGACATGGCCTTGTATGTTAAGCAAAGATCGCCTCTGAGTAGACGATATGCGACAGAGTATAGCTGGAGTTTTTTAGACGGTCAGCGTAGGGCATTTGCTCTAGGCCTGTGATTCTTTTAGTGATGTATTTCTGTGGCCTTTCCAGTTGTTGCAGATGTCTTGAGAGGTACATACCAAATGGGGCATTGTATTCTATAATGGGTCTAATGAGGGATGAGTACAGTGGGACAATGACCTCCTTTTTTCTGGATGAAAAGCCCTTAGTGATGAGGTGTGCCACATAGAAGGATTTCCTGACTGTTGTGGCAATGTGGTTATCGAAGGTGAGACCACTGTCCACCTGTGTCCCTAAGTCTCTTATCAAACTTTCAGTGTTTAGTGTACTGCCACCTATATGGTAATTCACGGATACATGCTTTTTCCCAAAGGGGATAACTATACATTTCTTGGCATTGAGCTTGAGCCCATGGCTCTGGCACCAAGCATCTGTTTCTGTAAGGCCCTTTTGTGGATTATCCACATCATTTGGGGATTCAGTAATGGCTCCCAGTTTGCAGTCATCTGCAAACTTTGTTATCCAGAGTCCCTTAGTGTTGGCCTGTACTTCAGAGAAGTAGATGCCAAACAAGAGCGGTCCCAGGACTGAACCCTGAGGTACTCCACTTGTCACTTGTCTGGAGCTGGATTTGGAGTCGGCTACTTTTACAGTGTGGGTTCTATCAGTAAGCAAGTTAGCAACCCATTGGGTGACGTAGGATTAATGCCCAGCTTAGTAAGTTTATCTATGATTCCAGAGTGGGGGATGGTGTCAAAGGCCTTGGCAAGGTCTACATAGGCTGTGTGGACCACCTTACCCTTGTCCATGGCTCTGGAGACTGATTTGAAGAAGTCAATCAAGTTCAGGAGACAAGATCGGCCCTTCACGAACACAAACTGGGTGGGATCTATGAAGATATGGACACGTACCTGGAGAGTACTACAAGGCTCCACCAGATATGTCCAAGCAATGGAACTGTGATTTAAGCATCCCAAACCCATGCTCTATGATGACTCTGGTTTGTGCATGTGCCTCACTATGGTGTTCCTGCAAAGGTGTGTGTGCATTTCTGATGGGAGTCATCATCCACGGTTCCCGTGCATAGCCAGCATCCCCCACCAGGTGGCCATATGGGATGTCCCCCCTGATAAATACCTGATACAGCTGGTAGCCAGATGTGGGTATACCAGATGTGGGAGTCATGATAGCTTCCAGGGCTGCCAGCACACACATCCATGATAATGCCCTGAGCAGTGCACATGACCTGGCAGTTGATGGAGGGGTATCCCTTGCAGCTTATGTAGCACCTACCCTGCTCACCGGGTGGTGACTTGATGTGTATGTGCGTGCAGTCTATTACACCCAGTAACTCCGGGTATTCTGCCACATGGTGGAAGAGACGCATATTGCTGGCCAGCTCCTCCTGCGCTCGGGGGAAGTATATGTGCTCATTGGCATGTGGTAACATGGCATCCAGGAACTGGTGAAGTACCCTGGATGCTGATGCTTGTGAGATCCCCATGATATCCCCAGTTGGCCTTTGAAATGTACCTGTAGCTAGTATTCTGAGGCTTACACATACCTTTGTATCCACTGGGATGGGTTCCCCTCTGTTTGTTCTGGCTCTGAGGCATGGCCAGCACAGCTCCACAAGTTGCTGTAGGGTGTCCCTGTCCACCCTGTAACACTCTACTATCTCCAGATCATGTAGCCCCTGGTAGGTTACCCTGGGTCTGAACACTCTTCTCCTCCTCTGGTGCCTGAGGTGGTTGTGTGCATCATCCTCTACACCACCTTCAGTCTCCAACACATGCTGTTGTATCAAAGCTATGGCAGCCCCTAACATCTACATACTAAAAGTTCCTCATCTGTATACACCAATGGTGCAGAGTGTATGGGAATACACAAGTGTGTCTGAGGTGCTTTCACACTTTATTCTATTGTACTATGGATGCTGCTTATGTCATTGGGTGTGTATCAGAATTCCAGCTGCATGGTATCTTAATTATGGGTTTTACAGTGAGTACTGCAAGTGTGGGGCCTTTACTGTGGAGTTATGCTTGCCTGCCTTGATTAATCTGTTGCCCTTTAATTCACTTTTAAACCTGGATCCCCTCCCATTATCAGGCATGCATCCACCTGCTGTCTTTCTTGTTTTGTACTTTCCCTACCCAGTCATGTGTTGCAAAATGTGTCTTGTAGCTGATATACTGCAAATCTGCTTTGTTGTGCTGTGACACTTTACTGTTTTCTTTGCAGTAAAGCCCCTCCTCTTTCCTGTTCTGCAGGTAGCTGCTTGCAGACTTGTTAGCTGTTGTCAATGGCCCACTGTAGGTTCCTAGGTGTTAATTGGTCATTTGTACTCCAATTTCTCTGCTGCAGCATTTTCTTTCTTCTTTCCTATATCCTTCCTCTTTCAGCTCCAGTACGCACCGTGCAATCCTGTTTACCAGGTTTAAGCACATTTTCATCTCCATTCACATGCATACTCGGTTACCTTGTGTACTCTCAGCTAAGCAAAGCTATAGCCAGTTCAATGCACCCCTATCCTGTAGCTTTGCTTAGCTATGGGCAAACTGGTTTAGCAATGCTCCAATGTGCTTACAGCAAAGGTGACACACCCCTCTCTTGATGTCATCTTTATGTCAAGGGCACACCTCAGTGTTATAATGCTACACTGTGAGGTGCATCCTTACACCAGCGGGGAATCTGTGATTCACTATTACTCCTCTCATTTGCATGACATTGCCTACTAATTCCTAGCTACCGCATATAAAACTGTCACAGCCCCTTAGCAACCCTTGCACCATGGTGTGGTGTAGCATGCCTGCCATTGACTATTATGGGGAAATCATGATCTGTGTTACATTGCAGTTTTATTCTATATTTTTTTTATTTTCCTTGCTATCCCATTTGTGCGCTGCTGCCCTGCACTTCCACTTCGCAATGGTGTGAATAAAAATATTGAATGTTAATTTTATATTTTGTACATTTTTTATGCCAATTTATACTGATGAGAGCGAAAGTGCAGTACATCTGGAGGATGTTCCTAATAGGACCGAAGGGTCAACTGGTAATCTAACAGCTTTAATTCTCAAACTTTCTCAGCGAGTGGATGGTTTATATGAGAGACTCAATCGTGTAAATATTGATAGCGTCAATGATGCTGTGCATATCCAAACAACTACTGAAGCCTGTAATTTTAATTTAATGCCTGCATGCCTAGGAAAGGAGAATCAACCCAATCAGGAAAACAATCCTAAGACTGGTGTAGAAAACCAGAGACAAAATATTGAATTGCAAGCACATGGTAATAACAGAATTTACCAACCATCTCATGCCACAGGACATTTTTTCAGAAATAAAGAAAGCATGAGAAATCAAATTCCAGTTTTGAATGAATGGTTGGAATCATTGTTCACTTTTTCTGGCGGGCTGAGTAAAGGTACTACTTCAACAGTACCAGGAGTACTACTCACAGCTAAAGATGCTCTCACCAAACAGGGAAAGAGTAGTAGTAAAAATGTAAGAGCAGTCACCACGAAGGTATCAGCAAAACACAAGGTACAACTGGTCCCAAATGAAGTCCAATGGCAATCGTTTAAAAGGTAGCAAAAACGTTTATTCAAAAACATAAAATGAGCGCTTTCGCATAGCCAAGCTATGCTTCTTCAGATATTAATTCAAAGTAAAATATCAGATGCATATATACAGCTTTTTGGCGGGCTCATTAAACATACATATTGCAACTAACCAACTAGCAATTAGTAGTCATAGAAACAAAAAACAAAGAACACAATTTAAAAAACACAATTTAAAAAACACCATTTAAAAAATACGTTGGATAAAACTGTTCATGTAAACTGTATACACAATACTAAAATCATGGATCGTATCATCGATCATATCAAGCAACACTAATAGTCTAAACAATAACGCCAAAAGATCTTGGAACCTCAGGTTTTCCATTTAAGTTATCTACGATATAAAGACATTCAATCTTGTCAAACATAGCAACCGTTACATTATCAGACATAACAAAACAAGATAAAACAAACCACTACTCACTGGCATGGATTCATCACTAGTAAATATTTCATAGGTCACACTAAGGTGTCCATGGCCAAGTTATGTTCACAAACAGCACGATAGTGCAACATACTGTTGTATCATTGAAATCCTTCTGGATCTAAAATCATGGGCATGTCTGTAAATCAGTTTTACATTGTATAAAGGATGTGTAAGCCCACGTAGCTGTACGGAGGATCACGTGCTTACGTGTGCCTATAGGGCATCTTGAAAAAAGCAAAGCGATCTTCTAGGTCCTAATGCCTAAAGCTTACAGTTCAAAACGAACATTAAGCCTTGATTTTTAACTATTGATCGATGTTGCTTAGAGCTTCACAATTTCAACAGACAAGGCATTAGTTCATATGACATGCTTAACTAAATACTCCCCCATCTCTGAATGTTAAAAACATTGGATTAAATAGCATCACTCATAAGGGATGATGAAAAATGTGTGGGGTATAAAAAATATATATATATATACAGAGCAACCTATATAAATATATGGAGAAATGTAAAGTAATAATAACTAACTCTGCATATTGGCAAGTGAAATGCAAAACATCTCTGGATATCAGATGTAGCACTTGCTCATATAAATATATTGAATAGCCAAACATGTATTCTGTTATTGGAGGTGTGTCAAACCAAACCAGGCAAAAAACCATACAGCATTGTACATACTATGATAAATCAAGATGTGTGCATCAAAACTCAAACCCTCATGATACACTATAGGTGACATGTAATGAAAAATACATGGGAACCATCATATAAAAAAGTTTCCATATGTAAGAAGTCAAGGTACTGTGTCATGAAACTAAAGAACCACTAAATACCCCTTAGGGAAGGGGGGCTATATTCGTATTGTGATCCTAGCTATAGTATCAGTAAATATAGGATACACAATATGTAAGCTTCAACAATGGAAATGTCAATAAGGTTGAGGATGCCCTCAAAACATGGCTGAGAAACGAAACAATGCTATACAGGCATATAGAAGTTGAAACCATCATAATTAAACAATTGAATAACCCTGTGTATAGAGAAACCAAATAGAAGACACCATTCAACACATGGCCCGGTGTTTCCTTACATAATTCTATCTACGTTCAAGTAGTATGGGTTTTAAAGGTATGGAACTATTCAGGCCCGGTGGAAGGTGCGCTGCTAACTTTAGTATCCAGTGTAACTCAGCTTTAGCCAACATATGTTCAGTATTGCCTCCCCTTGCAGTAGGTCTGACAATCTGTAAGACTCTAAAAGTAAAGCAATGGGAAGGGTTGTCCTGTATATGTCTAGCTAACGCATTGGTCTCCTCTTGTCTCCTAATTTCATAAAGGTGATCATAGATGCGATCACGCAGTCTCCTTTTGGTTAAACCTATGTAAAAGACTGAACAAGAAGAGCAGGTGGCCAAATAAATGACGTTTTTAGTATTGCAATCCGCATAAAATTTAGGTTTAAATATTATGTCCATATTGGGATGCTTAAATTCCTGCATTTTACTTAGGCTATTACACCTAGGGCAAAGGTACTACTTCACTTGACTCAAAATTAAATGACTATGACTTTAAATTGCTTAAATGTAAAAAATTGCAATTGGAGAATGCTTATTTAAAGGAATGTATCAAACATAATATCATTCCTAAGGGGTTGCAGTTTTGGCACTTCCCCACAGGTTTAGTTTACAATTCTCCATTTCATAGAGAATTGTTGCAATTGTTTGACAAGGGCGGAAAAGAATTGCTTAATTTAATAATAAAATACAACCAAATGGATATCGATCAACTCATGGTAGATTTGGACCGACTTGATAAAGACATTAGGACTGATGTTTCTTATGATAACATCCAATATGAGATGCTCAGGATATATAATACAATTGAGCAACATATAGCAAAATTGAAAACTGGCAAAATGAATAAATTAGAAAGACATCTTAATCAGTATGCGAATGGTATGGCTTATCCGAAGCCACCAGGAGTGCAAAGAAAAAGTAAATCATATGTCTATAACAACAAATTTAATAATAACATCAGAACGGAAGAGCCTAGAGATTTGGAGCAACATAGAGACTTTGGTCATGAAATAGACTTGACATATGAAGAAGAATTTCCGGAGTTGAGAAGGTCCGAAAGACTAAAAAATAAAACCCCTTATTTTAACCATCAGTCAGCGGGGTTTCAAGGGCCCAAACCTAAAGACAAACAGTGGAGAACTTAAATCGATGGTTGGATCCACATGAACATAATGCTTGGCAGGAATCGCACATGCCCAGCAGTAATATAATAATGAGTGACGATAACCAATGTAATTGTTTATTGAGTAATTGTTTATTGAGTTTAGATGAACATAATGTTTTGCATGATATTTCTGCAAGTAATATTAATAGAGGAATGTGTGAAGATTTTAAGCATATTATAGTCAATGAAGGTGGTGATTTTAAAGTCTTTAATTTTTCCAATATAGAAGTTAATCAAGTTGTAGCCAATTTACTGGCTAAAGGCTACACTTTTGTGCCATCAAAGCCTTTTGATTTTACTTCTGTAATGATAGATATAAAATTATTTTTAAGGAAAATTAATTTTACTTTGATATATCACAATAAAATTTATAATGAGTCTAGTAAATTTAACATTAGTAGTACTTATAATCCACCTTTACACCCGAAACTTTTATTATATGAGAAAATGTGTGAATATCAATTAAAATGTTTAGATACATTTGGGAAAGAATCTGACATTTTATCAAATTTAAACCCTGAAGAACAAAATATTTTAATAAGACTAAAAAATGAAAATATTAGGATCATGAAGCCAGATAAAGGTGGAGGAGCTGTTATTATGAGTAATGAATTGTATAATAATAAATTAAATTCAATTTTGGAAACTGACACTTATGAACAGATATCTAGAAATGAATTAAATGTAGCGTATAAAAATATACGCTCAGATATATGATTTGTTTTTAGATAGACGTATAGATATAAATGTATTTAATTATCTTAATATTATAACCCCCAGAATTCCTGTATTTTTTGGAAATCCAAAAATTCATAAAAATGTAAGAGATCCACCCATGCAACCATTAGTAGATGGAAGAGATTCTATTACGTCAGCTTGTGCTAAATATGTCTATTATGAGTTAAAAAAGATTATAAAAATAGAAAAATATATATGTAAAGACTCGTGAACATTTTTAGAACATATAAATCAGGTCAAATTTAACAAAAGTGATATATTAGTAACTATAGACGTATGTGATTTATACACAGTTATACCACAAACAATAGGACTAGAATGGGCTAATGAATTATTGGTGGAATATGGTGTTAATCAATAATTAATTAATCTTATAATAGATCTTTTGGAAATTGTATTAAATAATAATTTTTTAATGTTTGATAAAAAAATTTTTTTACAGAAGAAAGGTATTGCAATGGGTTCTCCGTGTGGAGGCACATATGCAAACCTTGTCATGGTATCCTGGGAGAAAAAATATACCTTTAATAGTCAATATTTTTCATTTATTAAATCTTATCACCGTTTCCAAGATGATATATGTCTTATTTGGGATGGTAATTTAGAAATTTTAAATGAATTTTTAATATATATTAATCAAACTACAGAGTTTTTTAAATTTACATGGAATATTAATGAACATAGTATCAACTACTTAGATGTACATCTTATGAAAGATTTATTGAATGAAACATACATTGCAGCAATTCACAGAAAAGAATCATATTTGAACAGCTTTCTTCACTATACTAGTTCCCATCCTGAACATCAGAAAAAAATCTGTAATAAAAGGACAACTAGTGAGAGCTGCTCGAATGATTACTAATTTTCATCAATTTGAAATAGAATGTGATTTTTTAGAAAGATGTTTATTAATAAATGTTATCCACAAGCATTGATCAATTCATTAATATTAGAAGTAACTAATACAAGGTTAAATGGTCATTTTAAACCTATTTTATATAAACAAGAATTAGTAGAGAATGCTAGTAGTAATATAGTTAATGACCATATTATAAATAGCGGTCATGAGGCCGAAAAAGAAAATTGTGAAAAGGCTCTAATTATTACTTATTCCCAAGAGCATTATTTATTAAGAGAAATATTTACTAATAATTGGTCAATACTTATGGATGACCCACAATGTAAAAAACATTTGGGTGATGTTCCAAAAAGAATTTATAAAAAAGGTAGAAGCTTCAAAGATATATTAAAAAATGAATCTAATATAATGACGAAAAATAGAAATTTAATAAAAGGAATGAAGAAATGTGGAGCCTGCAACTGGTGTTTCAAAATTAAAAAAGGATATACTTTTTATTTGAGGAATAAAAAATATTATTTGAAAAGTAAATATAATTGTAAATCTAAAGCAGTAGTATATTTAGCAATGTGTAATTCTTGTCCTATTTTCTATATAGGAAAAACAGAGAGAATGCTATCACAAAGAATCTATGAACATGAATATTCCATAAAGAAAAATAAAATAAACAATGCCTTAGCGAAACACATTGGTGAATTTATTGATCATCAATTTCATTTTATAGTTATAGATCATGTAGAAATAGATTACAAACATCCTTGGGGGCTATTTTTAGAACAAAAAGAATTAGAATGGCAAATTAAAGTACAGGCTGATACATGGCCTGGAATTAATGAACGTAGTTCAATAGCCCCAATTTTAAAATTGAAGGCATTGAATAGAAAGAAAATCAAAGATTAAAATTTATGTTTTATTAAGATATTTACTTATGGATTTTTATTAAATTATCATAAATTACCATATAATATAATGTGAATTATTTATTTATTTTAACTATATATTTATAATTATATCAATTTTTATATAATAAGATAATATTTATTTTAAAGTATTATTCCCCACATAATCTGGCTAATGATTTATAGCACAATTATATATTTACATTTTTTAGCGAATATTTTATGGGTTAGTAACTATTAGATTCTATTTCCACATTTTAATCTACTAGGCATGCTCGAATTCAGAGAGCCTTTCGGTGGGCTTTTTTGAATTTTACAGGAAGTTATAAAAGGAAGTGACGTTTTGATTTTAAATGTATTGTCTGATGAAGTTTAATATTGATTAAACTAAAGTGCTCACATTTGTTATTTGTTCATTGAATGTTAAAACTGAAGTTTGTTTTATTTGGATAATAAATTTACATCGTACCCAGTTGGTGGCTTTTCACTTTGGTTTTATATATATATATATATATATATATATATATATATATATATATATACATACATGTGCCTGTATGTGTGCATGATGAGTGATGTATAAGTAAGTACCTATCATATATATATATATATATATATATATATATATATACATATATATATATATATATATATATATATATATATATATATATATATATATACACCGTGTGTGTGTGTGTGTGTGTGTGTGTGTGTGTGTGTGTGTGTGTGTGTGTTTGTGTATGTATACATATATCTATCTATACACACACTCACACACACACACACACACATATATATATATATATATATATATATATATATATATATATATATATATACGGGTCTACTTCTAAATTTCGAACATCCACAAGTTCAAATTGTTTGTGGTCAAGACCATAAAATCAAACTTGTGAAAGTTCAAAATTGAAATAAAAAAAAATAAAATAAAATAATCCCCGTGCTAATTAAATATATCATCTCCAAGATCGCACTATAGTGAGGAAAGCAGTAAATATACCATTCTGCACTGTATGGCAAAGTCCATTTAAATGGTTCGAACTTTAACAAGTTCGATCTTATGGTCTTGACCATAATCAATTTGGGCTTGTGAAAGGTTGAAATTTAGATGTAGACCCATATATATATATATATATATATATATATATATATATATATATATATATAGATATATATATATATATATATATATATATATATATATATATATATATATATATATATATATATATATATATATATATATATATATATATATAGATATATATATAGATATATATATATATATATATATATATATATATATATATATATACACTTTGGTTCTGAGTAGAAGACTGAGTACGTCAATGTCTCTAGTGGAAAATACATTGATAAAGCCAAGGAAATGTGTATATTATTTTCAGAAGTACATGTGCAGCAATTTATGGAGGGGTTGTTAAAGTCCCCTAGGAAGATGTTTTTTTGGATTAAAGGAATGGTACTATGTTTTATTCAGTTGTGTTTCAGGATTCTTGGCTGCCATGATGGAGTTCTGTAGATAACCAGGATGTAGTTTCTAGTCTTGTTTACTGATGTTTGGACATGAAGGAGTTCTGAGTAATTGCCCTTTTCAGTTATTCTACAAGTGATAAAGACAGACGCACCACACTACCACCATTACTGCAATCTATATTTGTGGGCCTAAATGATTAATATGCTTAGCTAGGAAAGAAAGGAGTGTTTTCCCAGTTCTGGAATTAAATTCAAATTTCAGTGACAACACAAATATCCACATTTTCCAGAGACAGGAAGGCTTTGTGGGAAGGAATTTTCCTATTTATGCTTCTAGCAATATGCACCACTATCTTGGCATTAGCCATCATGGAATTTGCATTTGCTATGTTATCAGGTATAGAAGACTGACATGACTAAAAAAGGCACTATTATGATAGTTAGAGAGAGAGTCTTGGCCAATATTGGAAAGCCCTAATATGACAGGTGCAGGCTATCTCCAGTCAAACAGAGAAAACAGGAAACATCATCTTCTATCTCCTTGTAGAAATACACATATTGGGCCCCTTGAGAGTAACACCAATAACTTAGACATTAATTAAAGTCAACTGTCATTTGTTTACATTGTGGCGTTATTCTTGCTGATGGCAGGATTCTGCTCAAGAACAGTTTCTTTCCAGCCTTAGAGATATAATCAGAGAACTCCTTCATGTCCCTCTTCATATTTTGCAAGGGAGTGCATCTCATGTAATTTACACTCACATGGACAATACCT